>NC_133481.1:1431124-1445655 GCF_025370935.1 Choristoneura fumiferana
CACCGCTGGACAGGAATTTAGACACGAATTTCCTATGCATACATATCTCAGGTTGCTTATTTCTACTACGCACTATGCAGCAGCACTAGCGACATCTATGTTTTCGCTCTCATCGAGAGACGTCACATTCTATCGGAACCAACCGCTCACCCAGACAAGAGATGTCGCTACTAAGCAATCAAATTATGATTGGTTATTTGGAGTCTTTTTGTATTTTTTATTTCAACTCCAAATTTGTTACTTTTACGGGTATCCCGTGAAACCATATCGAAAATACAAACTGAGACATGGATGCACAGAAAAACCAGAAAAAGAGACCAGCGCTGGAATCGAACCCAGGTCCTCAGCAATCCGTGCTGCGTGCTATAACCCCTACACCACCGCTGGACAGGAATTTAGACACGAATTTTTCCTATGCATACATATCTCAGGTTGCTTATTTCTACTACGCTACTTATGCAGCAGCACTAGCGACATCTATGTTTTCGCTCTCATCGAGAGACGTCACATTCTATCGGAACCAACCGCTCACCAGACAAGAGATGTCGCTACTAAGCAATCAAATTATGATTGGTTATTTGGAGTCTTTTGTATTTTTTATTTCAACTCCAAATTTGTTACTTTTACGGGTATCCCGTGAAACCATATCGAAAATACAAACTGAGACATGGATGCACAGAAAAACCAGAAAAAGAGACCAGCGCTGGGAATCGAACCCAGGTCCTCAGCAATCCGTGCTGCGTGCTATAACCCCTACACCACCGCTGGACAGGAATTTAGACACGAATTTTTCCTATGCATACATATCTCAGGTTGCTTATTTCTACTACGCTACTTATGCAGCAGCACTAGCGACATCTATGTTTTCGCTCTCATCGAGAGACGTCACATTCTATCGGAACCAACCGCTCACCCAGACAAGAGATGTCGCTACTAAGCAATCAATTATGATTGTAGTTATTTGGAGTCTTTTTTGATTTTTATTTCAACTCCAAATTTGTACTTTTACGGGTATTCCTGTCATAGCGAAAATGTACTGAGTTATGGATGCACGCAGCACGGAGCGCTGAGGACCTGGGTTCGATTCCCAGCGCTGGTCTCTTTTTCTGGTTTTTTCTGTGCATCCATGTCTCAGTTTGTATTTTCGATATGGTTTCACGGGATACCCGTAAAAGTAACAAATTTGGAGTTGAAATAAAAAATACAAAAAGACTCCAAATAACCAATCATAATTTGATTGCTTAGTAGCGACATCTCTTGTCTGGGTGAGCGGTTGGTTCCGATAGAGTGTGACGTCTCTCGATGAGGGCGAAAACATAGATGTCGCTAGTGCTGCTGCATAAGTAGCGTAGTAGAAATAAGCAACCTGAGATATGTATGCATAGGAAAAATTCGTGTCTAAATTCCTGTCCAGCGGTGGTGTAGGGGTTATAGCACGCAGCACGGATTGCTGAGGACCTGGGTTCGATTCCCAGCGCTGGTCTCTTTTTCTGGTTTTTCTGTGCATCCATGTCTCAGTTTGTATTTTCGATATGGTTTCACGGGATACCCGTAAAAGTAACAAATTTGGAGTTGAAATAAAAAATACAAAAAGACTCCAAATAACCAATCATAATTTGATTGCTTAGTAGCGACATCTCTTGTCTGGGTGAGCGGTTGGTTCCGATAGTGTGACGTCTCTCGATGAGAGCGAAAACATAGATGTCGCTAGTGCTGCTGCATAAGTAGCGTAGTAGAAATAAGCAACCTGAGATATGTATGCATAGGAAAAATTCGTGTCTAAATTCCTGTCCAGCGGTGGTGTAGGGGTTATAGCACGCAGCACGGATTGCTGAGGACCTGGGTTCGATTCCCAGCGCTGGTCTCTTTTTCTGGTTTTTCTGTGCATCCATGTCTCAGTTTGTATTTTCGATATGGTTTCACGGGATACCCGTAAAAGTAACAAATTTGGAGTTGAAATAAAAAATACAAAAAGACTCCAAATAACCAATCATAATTTGATTGCTTAGTAGCGACATCTCTTGTCTGGGTGAGCGGTTGGTTCCGATAGTGTGACGTCTCTCGATGAGAGCGAAAACATAGATGTCGCTAGTGCTGCTGCATAAGTAGCGTAGTAGAAATAAGCAACCTGAGATATGTATGCATAGGAAAAATTCGTGTCTAAATTCCTGTCCAGCGGTGGTGTAGGGGTTATAGCACGCAGCACGGATTGCTGAGGACCTGGGTTCGATTCCCAGCGCTGGTCTCTTTTTCTGGTTTTTCTGTGCATCCATGTCTCAGTTTGTATTTTCGATATGGTTTCACGGGATACCCGTAAAAGTAACAAATTTGGAGTTGAAATAAAAAATACAAAAAGACTCCAAATAACCAATCATATAATTTGATTGCTTAGTAGCGACATCTCTTGTCTGGGTGAGCGTTGGTTCCGATAGAGTGTGACGTCTCTCGATGAGGGCGAAAACATAGATGTCGCTAGTGCTGCTGCATAAGTAGCGTAGTAGAAATAAGCAACCTGAGATATGTATGCATAGGAAAAATTCGTGTCTAAATTCCTGTCCAGCGGTGGTGTAGGGGTTATAGCACGCAGCACGGATTGCTGAGGACCTGGGTTCGATTCCCAGCGCTGGTCTCTTTTTCTGGTTTTTCTGTGCATCCATGTCTCAGTTTGTATTTTTCGATACACCTTGTATAAGCCAACCTTCGTCCCGACAGGTCACTAACCTTGGCTAATTAGCAGCAAAAATAGGTTTTATATCTGCCAGTTTAGCCTGAAGTTTGAAAATTACAACTGGAAACTAGTCGACCGTCCCTGACTTATAATCGTGAGTGGAACCGTTCAACTTTGTAATTTTTCAAATATGTATGTCTTACGAGAGCGTAAGTAACATTACAGCTAACAAGCTGAACACCAGTTAACATCAGTTTTATTGAAAAACATACAAAATAAACCATAAAAATACAGCTTACGTTTGCTTAACTTACATATTACTGTAGCAAAATAGTAATAATAAAGTATTATTTGTCATAAGTAGAAGCGTAGAAAGCACTCTACTTTAATAAATAATGTATCCCAATCGTCCTAAGATACCATTGAGAGCCGCAAGGTCGTATCACTTCCGTCGTCACAATATTTGTACGAAGATCCGGCCGAGGGTAATGATATTTATTCCGTCAACACCGATTGTTGTTAAATACTACATTAGAGAGCGTTTCATACAAATAAATCTTTATTTTTACTACGTCTTATTTAAGAAGCCGTGTTGGCCTAGTGGTTTGACCTATCGCCTCTCAAGCAGAGGGTCGTGGGTTCAAACCCCGGCTCGCACCTCTGAGTTTTTCGAAATTCATGTGCGGAATTACATTTGAAATTTACCACGAGCTTTGCGGTGAAGGAAAACATCGTGAGGAAACCTGCACAAACCTGCGAAGCAATTCAATGGTGCGTGTGGAGTTCCCAATCCGCACTGGGCCCGCGTGGGAACTATGGCCCAAGCCCTCTTGTTCTGAGAGGACGCCTCTGCCCTGCAGTGGGACGTATATAGGCTGGAATGACGATGATGACCTTTTATTTAACTTGCGATTCATATTTAGATTAAATCGCGCGTGTCCTGTTTACTTTTAGCAGTCGGATTGTCTCGAAATTTTTATACAACTATTTACCAGCGCAGCAGTTGAATTGGAATTCCGGGATTTTGTTCAATTCCCGTGGGATTTCCCAAAGAAAAGAAAGAAAGAAAGAAAACATTTATTCGTGACAACATGAAAAGAATGGATGAAAATAAAAAATAAAGAAAAAAATATATAGTTATGCATGCCACGAAGTATAGTTATGGTCCCAAATCAGCAAAGATTAAACTCAAATTCAAACTCACAACATTTATTGTCAACAAAAAACACAGTAAAACATAAATAGAAGAAGAGAGATAAAATTAGAGAGGTTGGGCTGCAGTGTGATGCCAAAAGGACTCAGCTCAGCATATGCCATCGTGCATTAAGTAGGTTCATCGTGGTCTTTAGATATGGCCCCCGCATTAAATCCACGATTTGTTTTCCCACGCCAATTTTAGCAAAATCCCTGATTTCAATTCAAGCTCTAGACTAAAGGTTAGTTTATGACCTGTGGTAGATGCTTCTTTTATTGCTCTCTGCTACGGGACGGCAGCCGCGGACGCTAGCCCCCCCCTACTTGCTAGTATTAGTATTAATCCAACTAATATTATAAATGCGAAAGTTAGTGAGTGTGTATGTCTTCTTCACGCTGTGGAAGGATTTGGACGAAATTTGGCAAAAAGTCAGTTTACTATCCCAATATCTTCATGGGCTAGGGATAAAATCTAGAAATAACAACCGCTGAGCTTAGAGTCATGAAATTTGGTATGTAGAGGTAGGTAGCTGAACGTCTGAAATAACACATAGGCTGATATTCCCACGGGATAGGGATAAAATCTTACAAATTTCAACCGCTGGGTTTAGAGTCTTGAAATTTTGGACAGTTGTTCTTCACAACCTCAATGAAGACCACGATATACATTTTGGGAATTCCCAGGGGAATTTTGTAAAATCCCGGAATTTCAATTGTAACTACCAGATCGAATAGTTTGCGCGTGCGAAGCCGCGGGTAAACTCTAGTTATTTATACAAGTCAATTTGCCAAACTCCGGTTGTCAGCCGGTGGCCAAGTTAGATGTTGCCGTCGAAATCACAACTCGGCAACATAGCCATTTTGGGGGAAATTCGTAAGATGCGCTACTAGATTCTAAAGACTCAAAGCCACTACTTCACCCCAGGCTGTTTGCTAAGATCAACATGAACTATTCCCCGAAACTCTCCTAACTTAACCTCCAAAGAACGAATCAAAAAGCTATCAAACTAATTAATAACAAGTTTTATCTATTAATACAAGATACTAAATGAAACTTGTCAAGCTTCGTTAAACTTTTTATTAAGGTTAGTTTAGAAAGAAAAAAAAGAAAATAAGTAAGTACTTTTAATCACAACAAGCCAAGAGCAAGACACATGTATATTAATACAAATTCATAGGCAACACGAAGTATAAAGAGAGAGTATTGCGGTTGTGAATGGGATATTAGCTCAGTACAATGCTGAAGCGTTTATAACAAAACCCCAGCCCTGATTTTCAGCCAGTATCGTTGGTGATATTCGGACCACTTTACAGAAATACACACACACACTAAGTAATAACTACCTACGCGAGACTACATGAATAGCTAATTTGTTGATAATGGAACATGTTTCTGTTTAGTGGCTTTAAAAACATTATATTAGTGCATAAGCAAATAATAACAATATTACTTAAACATAAACTTAAAAAGTTTCGTGGATTACGCATCAATTCTTTTCAAAAACGAAATTTCGTAAAGTACCAGCGTAACTATTGGAAGTCGTTTGAATCTCGACGATGGAACACGTAATCTATCATTACACGCGGCTATTCGCGCGCGGGAACGAACGAGGGGTCGTAAAGACACGCTACGCTCTCGAGGGTTGCCCTTACTCAAATTCGCACTAAACATCGACTTGGAAATTACGAGCGCCAGCGCCTTTTATTTATATGCCTCGTAATATTTTGGGTTGTTATTCTTGTTGCTTATTCAAATGTGTTTTGGGTTAACACTTCTCAAAGTTTTCACAAAGCTATGGTGGAGTATGATTGGGGCATTTTATGTAATTGTAGGTACTTCAGTGTACAAAAATAAAGAACAAACAAAGTTGAAAAACATTAAAATACAACAAACAAAGGCAGTGAATCGTGTTTAAAAGGACTTTATGATTGTACGTTTTCTTAATCTTATTGATAATATATATCTAGCGGTAAATGTAAAATTATTGTTAAATTTATGCTTATTTGCTTGGTATTTGTAACAATGGAACACATTATTATCTTTACAGGAGAGATTGTTTCTTTATTTTGATTCAAAGGATACAAATGTCGTAATCATGGCAGGTCAAAGTGCTATAACTAAATATCTAACATTACTAATGTGATTCGATTTTGGCTTATTCTACCATCAAGTCATCAACAGCGAACCCTTTACGTCAAAAAAACCGTAAAAGCGAAACTTACCGGACAAAAGTCGATCTTTCCGCGCATTTCCTCTCATAAAGCCAACCTGCACTCGATCATAACTCACGCGTGTCATTTGCTCGCGCTATCTTAGTAGCTCCGCAGATCTTTACGATCGCGATACCAGGATACCAGAATAGCCGGGATAGTGAAGGGTTCACTTTAATGAGGGATCTCAAGGGCCCTGAAGACGCCACTTTGGAAGCAAAACTTGTGTGTCGGACGGTTTGACGCGGGCTTCTAATTTATGGATAGTAACGTGAGACGTGTCAAATTAGCGGTTAGTTGAGTCAAGTGGAGAACTGTTTGGCGTGTGATTTTAATAGGGGAAGCATTAGAGTGCTGTTGTAGATGTTAAATTGTGCAACACAGAGATTTAAACCATACCCGATCCAAAAGTAAACACTTTGAAAAAGCTTTTATTCTAGCTTAATTAAAATATTGAATGAAAATCTAAAGTTTATTTGACAAAATTCTAAAATGCTACTACTGTCTGAATATCAGAGTTCTTAGAAGACACCAAATCGACCTAAACTAACGTAATGTTCCCCTTACATTGCTATAGATGTTAACTGTAAATTATAAAACTTTTTATTCATAAAACAAACTAGTTTAGGATATTTTTCAATCACTAAATCTGTCCACTCAGCGCCGCCTCGCTCCATTCACGTAAATCATTGTCTAAACTTCGCGAATCCTTCGCGATTTATTCGGCGTCCCGATTCCGCATCTGTCCCGTATCAGCGATCGGTTAATGAAACTTAAGAGAATACTCTGAGGGGATCGGGGAATAGGCGGGATTCGGGGGAGCGGGGATCGGGATTCCAATATGGCGGCTGGCGGATTTATTCGCTCTTCGATACCATCGCGATACCGCTCTCGCCTGCGACGACACACGTAATTTAACTTCCGAATACGGATTTATTCCGGTATCAAAAGAAATATAAGAAATCCTGTCGCGCGGAATTGTGGTCACCCGCAGTACCTCTAAGTTAATAGCTGGTTTAGATCCGAGATCTCCCGAAATATATATATCTACCGGCTTTTATCTTTTTATTGTACCAATTTGCGGATAGTTTGCATATAATAATCCTGCAAAATAACGCTTCTATCATGGTCACAGGCAAAGGCTGCGGGAACGGCAGCAGACTAAAAGTTATGACAAAAATAAGGTTCAGTTTTTGCCATTATGGCCCAGAACCCAAAAAATGTGCCGTTGGCGGTGGGACTTTAACCAGCCATATTGTATATAATTTTTTGTTTAATTGACGAAAGAAAAAATCATATAATTTGTTTTTGATCTACATGACGCACTAATTATTTTATATATCTTTAGGAATTTACGTAGCCTAATTTGGTGAATCACATTTTAAGGTACTCCTTTTCTACATCTCCTTTACTAATAAAAAAAAAAAAAGAAGAAGTGTGACATTGATAACCGTTTTCACATATAAAAACTTGATTAAGTATCAAATTCTCAATATATTTTTTCAGATTTTTATAATCATTTCATCATCACGAACTTTATGAATTTCAAGAAATTTCATATAAGTGCTTAATATTTGCTTAAGCTAAGATGTATATTAGGCTTTGTAACTTAATTATCAAATAATAAAACTAGACTAGTGTCAAAACTGTAAGATAGTTCAACAACCATTAAAAAATTAAGTAAATTTTTCACGTTCGTTTTTGTACAATTAGTTCAATACCTTGTGGCGTCACGGAACCACGTAAAGAAAAGTTTTCGAAGCAAATGGACTGTATGAGGAGAAACTGGTTGTTTAGAATGACCTAAAAAACTGGACACAGAAAGATGGGCTTTCGGTTAATACTGCCTTTATCATTCCAGATTAATTACAAAAGACTCACCATGCCTTTCCTCTACGATAGCGAACCCGTCGAAAGTTTTCAGCAGTCCAGGCTTAGGTCAAATCTAAATGTCTTAAAAAGTCACACGTACGCACGGATTACACAAAATAATATTCTTTAACACAGCACAACTAAAATGTTCTCTTGATGTAGTAGGTTTTAATTAATTAATAAAATATTGAAATAAAATGTGCCTTCTTCTGGCGAGTTCAAATTGACACTAGTTGCGCGCGCAGACCATAGCCAATACCTTCGTAGGCTGCGTTTCGTTTCAGTCAGACTTAGCGCAGCGCTTTTGCAAATTAAAACTAGAATAAAAAAGGCGATATATCGAACACCCCCCACCGAAAGCACCATGGAGCTTTCCCACTAAAATAAGAGGGGTTCATTAAATTAATGAAGAAATGAACATAAAGAAAAAAGGTTTTCTACCTCTGATAACTAAATAAATTAAAGTAATTACTGAAGTACCTATCAGTTAGCATATGGCAGAAAACTAAGTTTATTTACAGGTCTTTGGAACAGCCTTCCTTTGGACCGAAGAGTTACCTTTCGGATAACTCCATCCAAGCCAGGATGAACAATTTCAATTTTGGCAAGAGGCCAATGATATGAATTGACTTGATCATCTTTGACAAGAACTATGTCACCAATTTTTAGATTAGGTGGAGATGTGAACCACTTTGGTCTTTGTTGCAAAGTATTTAAATAGTCTTGGCTCCACTTTTTCCAAAACAGTTGAGAACAGTTTTGTAAATATTGCCAACGTGACAAATGACTAACTGGGACGTCCGCGAGACTATATTCTGGTACAGCAGTCAGACTCTTGCCTATCAGAAAATGCCCGGCAGTTAGCACGTTAAACTCGCTAGGGTTGTCACTAGCTGGTAGTGCGTATAATGGACGCGAATTCATTATAGCCTCAATTTTGCAAAAAACTGTCGAAAGCTCTTCAAACGTGAGAGCTTTTTCACCTACAGCGCGCACTAAATGATATTTTGCGGACTTAATTCCTGCTTCCCATAGACCTCCCATGTTTGCAGCTGTAGGAAAGTTAAATTTCCAGTCAATTTGACGCTGCGCACAACCGCTCAAGATATCATCTTGATTGCGCTTATTAGAAATAAAGTTTTGAACTTCAACAAGATGCTTACTAGCTTTGACGAAATTCGTACCGCAGTCCGAATAGATACACGCACACAACCCGCGCCGCGATACAAATCTGTCTAATGTAGCCAAGAAGCAGTCGGCGGATAATGATGAGAGAACCTCCAGATGAACGGCTTTAGTTGAAAAACATACGAAAAGCGCTAAGTATGCCTTCTCTATCTTCGCATTGCGTCGCAAACTCTCTTTAATGTAGAATGGACCGCCCAAGTCTACTCCTACATGCTCAAAGACTTTATTCGGTTGCAATCGAGACGCCGGTAGATCTCCCATTTTAGGCTGAAGCGTTGTTGGTTTGCATTTAAAACAAGTCTTACATTTTGAAAGAATTGACCGAATTATGCTACGAGCAGATAAAATCCAGTACCTTTGCGAAATAATACTTTGTAAGGTTCGCGGCCCGACATGTAAATATTTGACATGAAAATACTCTATAAGTAGATTAACAAACCTACAACGCTTTGGAAGCAACAACGGATGCTTCGCATTATATGGTAAATCTGAGTGAGGAATTCTACCCCCCACCCTTAGGAATCCACGGGAATCACAGAAAGGTGCAAGCTTCCTTAACGAAGGAATATACGTTTTGCCCTTTGATAGATCAATAATTTCTTGATTAAAGTAAGCACTTTGTATTACTTTAATCAAGCAATCATGCGCTTGATTTAAATCGTTGGTGGTAAGAACGTCCTGATTTTCAATAGGTGCCTCTTTGCGAAACCTACGGAATAATTTCAAAATTCGAGCTACCGTTCTTTGCAATTTTGAATACGAAGAAAACTGATTGCAAACTCTTTCAAAAAATTCCACCTTACTCTCTTCGACATTTTGTTGACTTAATAAATTAAATGAGTTGCAATTAGCTTTCATTTCCGGAATTTCTGATTCGTTCTTATTGAAATGACACGAAATAGGCCAATTTTTCCTATTTTCGTACATCCAAGCAGGACCTTCAAACCACTGCGAACTACACACTATGAACTGCGCGGGAGAAACGCCACGTGAACTAATGTCTGCCATGTTATTTTCGCTATTAACATGACGCCAGACGTGAGGTGGAAGCACCTCTATAATTTGAGTAACACGGTTACACACAAAAGTTTTGAGTTTATACGCGTCAGTTTGGATCCAAGACAGAACTATCGACGAGTCAGTTAAAGCGGTAATGCGAGTGACGTTAACACGCGATAGTGATCCTACGATATACTTCATTAGTTTGCTAAGGAGTGCTGCCGCCATGAGCTCGAGCCTGGGAATAGTCACCGGCTTCACTGGAGCTACCTTGGATTTAGCTATAAGCAGCCTACACTTGACTTGACGCTCACGTCGTGAAATAACGTAAATCGACGCGGCGTAACCTCGTGAAGATGCGTCACAGCACCCTACTAACTCGCATTCAGTTACCCCTGGAAGCAGGACATGGCGCTCAATTTGTAATTCTGACAATCTAGGCAGCTCAGAAATAAATTCTAGCCATTGCTGACAAACATCGCTAGGTAGCTGCTCATCCCAACCGATGCCTAACTTCCAGAGATCCTGCATTATGCATTTCGCGACGAAAGTGCATGGAGATATAAAACCCACGGGGTCATATATCGAAGCTAATATTTTTAAAACAGATCTCTTGGTCATAACTGAGTCTTGCTTATTTACGGAAAAACTAAATGCATCAACTAATGGCGCCCACTTCAGACCTAGAAGCTTTAAAGAGGCGTCATTTTTGTCCTTTTCGAAAGAAATGCTAGTTTCGCGATGTTCTACAGGTAAGCGCTCGAGTAGCTCCTTGCTATTACTGGACCATTTTTTAAGAATAAGTCCCGCTGATTGAAATATATTTACCAACTCGTCTTGTAGTGCGCATGCTTGTGAGAACGTCTCACATGACCACAAGGCGTCGTCCATGTAGATGCCTTGCCTTATGACGGCAGCAGCAGAAGGGAAACGTTCACCTTCGTCGCTAGCTAACTGCAGCAAAGTCCGTATAGCAAGAAACGGCGAGCTACTTACACCATAAGTTATCGTTTTTAGTTCGTAAATCTTAATGGGTTCGTCAACGGACGATCTATACAATATATGTTGATATTTCCTATCATTTTCGCGTATTAAAATCGCGCGGTACATTTTACAAATATCACTAGCAAAGCAGTATTCAAATAATCGAAAGTTGGTTAATATGGACCCTATATCACGGTATAGGTTAGGCCCAGATAACTGAGTGTCATTGAGAGAGACGTTGGTACTTGTTTTCGCACTAGCATCGAAGACTACGCGTAAAGGTGTTGTCGTACTGCTCGGTCTGAGTATACTGTGATGCGGAATTAAATATCTACTAGGCTCACTACCAGTATACAACTCCATGTGATCCAGCTTCTCATATTCTAGCATGAAATCATTGTACGCCTGTTGTAATACTGGTGAGCGTGCGAGTTTTCGTTCCGTCGCTAGAAGCCTGCGTTCAGCGGCAGCGCGCGAATCCCCGAGCGGCGGGGTGTCAGGCACAAATGGTAGAGGAACGACGTATCTACCGCTCTCGTCGCGGCTATGCTCGTTCGCGTAAATATCCTCTGCCAGCTGATCCAGCGGACTAAGTACAGGTTTGCACGGCAATTCCTCTACTTCCCAAAAATCACGCAACGTTTTGTCCAGACTTTTCTCTTCACAGACCGATAAGTGGAAATTTTGTGAGGTTAATTGAGAATCATAGTACAGTTTTCCACTTACTACGTAACCAAATACTGTCTCAATAACATTCGGTATATTTGACTTAATGTTGACCGGCTTGTCTTTAATTAATTCTGACACTACATCGTTGCCTAATAAAATATCAACCGCTGACTTTTCGTAGAACAATGGGTCAGCTAAGTCGAAACGCTTATACTCTTCCACAACCTCGTACGGAAACGAAATATTCGGCATTTCCGACGAAACTTTGGCTACCACTACCATATCTACCGCAAAACTCGGAACGTCCGATTTACACGGTTTTATGTCGCAAGTAATAATACCATAGTTTTTAACTACTTCGCCGCCTAGTCCAGACACGGTAAACGGACATTTGTTGCGACGCAGGCCCAAACGTTGAGCACAATCTAACGTAATAAACGAGCTTTGAGCACCCGAATCTAGAACTGCACGGCAATTCTGCGGTTGACCCGCGATATCAGCAATGTGTATGCGAGTAGTACCTAACACAACACCATAGTTTGCGTCTTCATTCACGGAATGAAGCGATTCTTTTACCGCGACGTCAGTATCCGCATCGACACTCACGGAGTGTGACGGATTTATCCCGGCTACGCATACGTTAGAGCGAGATGGCTGCGACGTCAGCACGGCTGACGACGCGCCTGCGTCAAAAAGGGCGGCTGCGGCGTCAGCACGGCTGACGGCGCACCCGCGTCGCGATGAAGCAAATAATGGTGAGGCGAAGAACATACTCCACAAGTCATGTAGCTTCTGCACTCAGAAGAATCATGACTAGATTTTAAGCAATTCGTGCATAACTTTAAGGCGTTGACACGGTCAATCCTATCCTGAAACTGTTCGCACCGGTAAATCATATGATTTAAATTACAATGCACGCATATCGGCTTTTTAAAGTTATGAGTGTCGTTTCGAGTTGTAGTCAAGCCAAGTTTAGGCGAAACCTGGGGAGATCGTGAATTTTTATAATACATGTTATTCAATTGAGTAGGCTTACTCGGTTGCGGTGTACTGTATTTGTTAGGAATAAAACCAGATTTTGTTTTGTTTTGAGTTGACGAAGAAGCGGTCCAGGAGCTAGTACTCGGGAAAGTATGTTCGAGTACTTTAATTTGTTTATTCACGAAATCAATGAGTTCTTTGAAAGTCGGCAACTCGTTTTGATCCCGGCTTTCTTCGAATAACTTTCGCGTGTGGCTATCGAGCCCGCGTAAGGCAATATGGCAGAATAGGTAGTCATCTAAATCTCGAATTTTCAATGCTTTAATAGCTTTCAATGAATGGTCAAAAGTTTCAATAAACGAAGTCAAATTCGCGACACTATCTTTTGTCAGCGGGGTAAAACCCAGCATTCGGTCTAAATATCTCCCGGTCAATGCCCTTTGATCATGATACTTGTCTAATAAACTTTGCCACACTACGGCATAATTATTAGCAGTGATCGGAAGATTTTTCACCATATTTAGTGCGGAACCCTTCACACATGACAACAGATAGTGAAATTTGTCGATGTCATCGAAGCTACGATTATGTACTAAAGACACGAAAGTATCGTAGAACGTCGTCCAATTTTCAATCTGACCATCAAATTCGATCAAAGTAAGCTTAGGCAATGACGGCCTACCTAAATTGCTCTCATTATTTGTTTGACGTAAATTCGCCGACTGCTCCTGGTTTAACTTTTCACAGTTCAAAGCTACTCGTTTGCACGCATAAAATAAATCGTCAAAACTCTCTAGTACGCTTGTCGAGGGCTTAGAATCTGGTGACTGTTGCAATTCAAGTACAACAATATTCATAACAATATTTTCGAAGTCGCTACGAGCGTCGTCGAGTTCTGAATACTGTACCAAAAATCTCTGCACCGAATCTAAGCTATCCATTCTAAGTGTTTTGGATAAATCATAAGCCTTTTGAACCTTACTGAACAGATATTCTTTTTTCAAATTTAAAATTTTTAATTGTGATTCACAATCTTCACCCTCTATTATTGGCGCCATTTTTAAATTCTGTCACGGACAAATGAATAACAATGGACTTGCCAACTTGAAACAAAAAAATGAACTCGCCCGTGTGCAATTACACACGTGAAAAAAATGATTTAAGATGTTTATTTTAAAGAAATATGACGTGAATACGATTCACGGTATAATGGGTAACAGAATAGTGTAACTTTTTAATAGAAAATTCGGATCGGAGGCCAAAAAATGTGGCGTCACGGAACCACGTAAAGAAAAGTTTTCGAAGCAAATGGACTGTATGAGGAGAAACTGGTTGTTTAGAATGACCTAAAAAACTGGACACAGAAAGATGGGCTTTCGGTTAATACTGCCTTTATCATTCCAGATTAATTACAAAAGACTCACCATGCCTTTCCTCTACGATAGCGAACCCGTCGAAAGTTTTCAGCAGTCCAGGCTTAGGTCAAATCTAAATGTCTTAAAAAAGTCACACGTACGCACGGATTACACAAAATAATATTCTTTAACACAGCACAACTAAAATGTTCTCTTGATGTAGTAGGTTTTAATTAATTAATAAAATATTGAAATAAAATGTGCCTTCTTCTGGCGAGTTCAAATTGACACTAGTTGCGCGCGCAGACCATAGCCAATACCTTCGTAGGCTGCGTTTCGTTTCAGTCAGACTTAGCGCAGCGCTTTTGCAAATTAAAACTAGAATAAAAAAGGCGATATATCGAACACTC
>NC_133481.1:1445755-1476571 GCF_025370935.1 Choristoneura fumiferana
CCAAGGGTGAAAATGTAGCGTTTCAGGAAAACCCTCATTGTCAGTTTATTATTTGTTTTCTATTGGCGCCGCTAAAGGCGCTGTGTATTTTAATAGTTATTTATGTGGCTGGTGCATAATGAGAGGCATTAAAGTAAGAGTGTGTTTTTATGAAACGAGCTGAAGGCGAGTTTCATAATAAGATCACACGAGTGTTTTAATGCCTAATTATGTATAGCCGCATACATAACTTTATCTACATGCATATCATAAGTTTTCTATAATATGTTCAGATATGGCCTGTATTTTGACTTTGACTTTGACTTTAACTTTGAATAATAATTATTATCTACATGCATGTCATAAGTTTTCTACAATATGTACAGATATGCATTGTTAAAAAAAGTATTACCGATACTTTAATGTAAACATTAAGATGCACTGTACTTTAATGTGAACATTAAGATGCACCTGCAGATACCAGGTTTCTTAATAAAGGCCATTTGATAGTCGTTTCTGAACATATAATAGGGAAGTTATGATATGCATGTAGATAAACTATAATTGAGATTTTCTGCGGTTGTGTGTCGTCTTATATGCCAAAAACTAGATCCTTGCTTTTGTTTACTTATTTTTATTTTATATAAGGTCCTTTATAGGATGGGAGCGTGCACTCGGAAAAAAACATTAAATATATTTAGACGACTGGGTAGGGAGAACCCAGAATTAGTGATGGACAGTCACCGTCTAAAGAACCCGGCTGCACGTCCCCAACTTACAAATGAGATTAAGGGGCTGTTTCACCACACATTGATTAATTTTATTTGACGGATAAATGTGATGCCGTCTCCGTCGATTCGAACAAAACAAACAGAGACGCGACATCACATTTATCCGTCACATAAATTTAATCAATGGATGTCGTAAGAGGCGACTAAGGATATAGGTTAAGGTATACCGTAGGCGACAGCCTAGCAACCTGTCACTATTGTACCGTTTTTGAAAAACTTAAAACAATTGCTAAAAGTGGCTCCGAAGCGGTAACGTTTAGTGTGCTCTGCCTACCCCATTTGGGAATACAGGCGTGATGTTGTGTGTGTGTGTGTACGGTGAAACAGCGGGTAAATGGGACATGGTTGAAGAAAACAAAGTGTTTATAATAAAAATCACAGTCGTTTAATGTTAATAAATACTGGTTATTAGGATAGACATAGAGATTTACCAAAACCTTTAGCGCTGTCGGAAAGGTAAGTTAAATCTAATTAAGTCTAGTTTATATTTAGGTATGAGTACATGCGAGTAGTTTCCTACGCCGCCAGTAAATTAAACTAATATCAAAAATCTTCCGCTGAAGATCAACATTTCATTTATTCAGCTTGATCAAAAACATAAATTGACATTATTTAAATTCTTATTTGCACGAGTCCCGTTTTGCATTATAACGTCCTAGGTAAAATAATTCTAATATTTTAATATCAATAAATAGAAGAGAATATATTATATAATAATATAAGGTAATAAACAGTACTGATGAAGAATCTCTGACAAAATTATGTGAAATTGATGCTATGGTCAAGCATTTTTTTTTACTTTAAAAACTGCAAGAACAGGTACAGGTAGGTCGCGAGCGGTACCATTTGTGATCGTTTTCTACAGAAACGGAAAAGTACAAGAAAAAGTGGAACACTCTGGTCCATAATGTCATGTTTATTCAATTCTGGAACCATTAAAAATTCGAACACGGTGCTGTAAATCAATTCGAAATATTTCAGCAAATGTTTGAATAAGCTAAGCACACCTGTATTAGTGTTTCGGGGAAACGTTCATTGCTGAACTTTGGCCGTCCCCGAGGATCACCAATGGCTTTCCGCGAAACCATAATTAAAAAAAAACACTTGTGGTTGACAAATGCAACACGATGTATCAAGTCATATCAAATAAAACATGTAGGGAACCTTTGCAAGAGCGTCAGTTCAGTCAGGCTTGCTCAAACATTTACTGAAATAACACAAACTATTTAATTTCATGACACAGGATGGCGGATAATACTTAATTGTCAGTTTACTTCAATTGCTATATAACTCAAGGCTATAAACAGCAATATCCTTTTTCCTGTTTTCCTTGGTTTATACAGGGTGAAACGTTGAACTCAGTTAATAATGGACAATAATATAATGCCTTAATCCATTTGTTAAAAATAGTCTGAAAAATGTTGCTGTTTCCGTACATTGACTTAGTGATTTAATTTGAACCATGTATGGAAACCAGACTATATTGTCCAGCAAACTGTGCATGAAACACTAATTTTGATTCACGTTCAATGTTTCACCCTGTAGAGTAAAACTTGTTTCCACACGAGACGTTTTATTTTAAATCAAGCTAAATAATAGTGCAGTTTCGTAAAAGAGCAGTGGAGCACGGACCTTCCGAATCGTCTTATCTTATTAGTTGAATTCCACCTCGCATCACAAGGAGAGCTAAGACCATTGAGTTGTGAAAACAAGATAAATACGATATTTTCCGACAAGATACGATGACAAAACGTTATTCACTACAAACCGTAACCGCATTGATACGGGTATACACATTTAGCATCTAATTTTGACACCAGTAACTGAATTTAACACGATTTTAATACCGAACTAACTATAGACTCCTACCAAACAAAGTTCACAAAACATTCTCGAAAGCAACATACGAATATATATGGTGCTGTGAGGAACTTAAGATTAAGTCATGGGCCCGGCGTTTATAAAACCTTATCTAATTAACCCCTAGGAGTGTAAAATTAACTAATCTGAACTATTAAGCTAGATATTTCGAAACCTACCGAACGTTAACCTAGCCTACGCCAAGCGCCAGAACACGCGGGAACTGCTGCCGAATATAAAAAACGCCTTTTGCTCGGTTACTTTAACCTTTTAACTTTTCATTACAGAAAAAAAGAAACAGACAACATTACAGAAGTAGTAATTGGCTACTTTACATTAACTTTTTACTATAGAAAAACACACACACACAAACATCACGCCTGTATTCCCAAATGGAGTAGAAAAGCGAAACATAAAAATAGGTTGCTTTAACCTATTATGATAGAAAGACATAATAAATAAGACTAATAAGAGTAATTTAATTAGTTTGAATTCAACAACTATCGTGCTACTTCTCCTGTACGTGTTCAGACGAAAATTGCTTATCCAGTCCTTAGATATTCACGAAGAGAATTTATAACTGCTATGCAGTATGTTTACAAATATCTTTTTAGGCGTATCCTCAATGTTTAAAGCTAATCTCACTGTTGAAGAGAAATTATCGTACTTTTAGTACTACGTTCTTGTTTTTCATCGGGCTGGTACAGTTTCAGCCATAAATTCTGATTTAGGATTCTCATCATAACTTATATAAATTCTTAAGATTGAATTCCACTCTCGACTAGCTTAAAGAACGTATCAATTTTGCCCTTATTAGCAGTCTCATAAAGTATACTTATTACAAGCTTGTAAATATACATAGATCTCAGTACCATTGTGGAATCATTTCCAACACTATAGTATAATCTTAATAGATATTGAATTTTTTACATCATCTTTAAGATGCATAGTTTCATCTAAACAATCATGTTCACCGTGTAATTGATGATGATGATGTTCAAAACTAGCCAGCATTATATTAATATAATTAAGAGTTTGAAATATCACCATAACCAGTTGTGATGTATCGAATAAGTTTACTTCATCGAAGGTTTCTAAAATAACCGAGCAGAAGAATTTGTTCACTGAATTAAGTAACTATTTTCGAGCTAACTGTACCTAACTAACTACGATCGATTTGAGAATTCACCATGAGTTGTAATACCGTCATAATAATAATATTGTCATTTATTATTTCAATCCATCACAAAATTATCTTTGCTAATGGTAAAAACTGGAACTAATAGCACTCCGTGATAAATACGCGATCAGCTTTGATAACTATGATATTTTAATCGATAGAGGTAAGTTTGTAATCTTAACCAGTACTTGCTAACCTTGCTTTGTTGCAAACCATTTCTGAGAACGTCATTTGCGTGAGTGAGACTAACGAACTTAAGGGATTTTTTTCTTGAGTGTGAAAGAGAAACAATTTATAAAGCGGTCTTTATATGCTTTTAATAGAAGGCCACAAACCCATGGCGCTCTCTGTTCTTAAAACTATTGGAACATGCGTGACTTAACAATAATTTCAAAGGCTGAGTCGACAACTAGATAACTATCTACTAAACCTTTCATTAAACCTCATTCTAATTTAACTCTTACCTACGTTGATACGAAAATTTGGTGTTGACTGACATAAGATTATAAATTATACTTAATTGTTGATATTACGAAAGATCTTATTGAGAACCAATCACCGGTACAGAACGTTCGATTTTATATCTTAGTTACAAGCTATTTGCTGCTAAGTCAAATAGGCCGCAATCACATAATACAATCAGCAATTAAAGGAACCTAAACATTTCAACGTAACGATTGGAATTTATTACAAAACTAGCTGTGCCCGCGGCTTCGTCTGCGTGGACTGAGAATTATTTCAGCCATTTATTGTTTTGACTGCCTAGCAGTTTACAAAAGACACCTGCCATCAAAATTGACTTAACTCTCATAGCGTGATAAATGACCTCGCGACATGCTGCTACAATTAGATGTCAGCTGCTCTTACTTTGGAATTGTTTTTCTAAGAACCCATATATCAAATTTTATTTTTTGTATAAGTTTTAAATCATTTCGCAGACAATACCTATATGAGAAATACTATAATAGGTAACCCAGGTTTTCGCGAAATCAACGATTCTTTCAAAAGTGTTCGATAAAATTCTTTAGATTGACGTACCTACTTACTACTTTTTTATTTGTGAACCGATTCAAATAAAATAAACACTAAATGTTAATCCAAGGAAACGACAATATATTGGTGAAAACTGCATCCTCCTAGGTTAAGCCGTTTCTGAGATTAGCGTTAGCAAACGCACAGACAAACAGAATTCTAAAAATTATTGTTTAGGGTTCTATTGCACCAATAAATACCCCCAGAAACAGTTTTACTCAAATAATTTCAATGTACAGACATAGACTTGTTACAGATTTATTATATTGTATAGATGTACATACTTTGCAATTCCAAATATCCACCCAACACAAACTGCATTTAAATGAAACATTTCGTAACATTAAAGCTTAAATTTGTGCCTACTGCATCATCTGCAACTTAAACCTTAGCACTAAATACGAAACAAGCCGGATGAAGACGAAGAAAGCGCTGAGTGCTGCGACGTCCACCCAAAAATTTGCTTTGTCCATAGTCATTTCTTTCAAGAAAGACTCTGGTTTCCTAAAATGGCAATAGACTTCTGAGCAATGAAGTTTCTCTCTTCCATAGCCGTATATGGAGAGCATGGCTCCTTCGAAGCCGTATCTTACGTAGCTGAGGTAAGTGACCCACTGAAGGTAGCCAGGTATGGCCTTGAAGTTGACGAAGAAGCCAGAGAAGAGAACGACCGGGATGGTGGTTACAGGGCCGAGGTAGACGCCAGTTTCTATCTTCATGGCGGCCCCGATGAGGAGGCCTAGCGACTGTGCCACGAGAGCTGTGAGGATGTTGATGGTAGTGAACATGAGGATCCGATCTGTCTGCATCGGCTGGCCAGTCATAAAGTACACTATTATGACATATACACCGCTGAAGACTATCTGCGGAGAAATAAATTACAAATGTTAAAGAGGACGTCATTTGTCAATAGTTGGGTTGAATTTCATTTGTATTTTTTTACAATTGCCATCGAAGCTACAAAACCTGAGGCATATATGATATTACAAAGTTACTAAATTGTGTGAATAAAATACCTGGAAGGGTAGGTCCGCAAGCGTTTTTGCAAAGTAGAAAGCTTTTAATGAGTACCAATAATTTAAATGCTCTCTCACAAACACACTTATTTCCGTCGGGACTGAAACAAAAACAATTATTAACATCCATCCGACTCAATAAAGTTACACAATTAATTAGTCTCGGTACATAATAAGGTATATCTTTATTATTATAGGAACTGACAATTCCGCAAGTTACTCAGAAGCAAATATTGCTAAGGGTTAAACTGGTGCAAAATTTGAATTGCTGTACACATGGCCATCATAAGTATTTCATGTCACATCATATTTAAACTTACATGTTAGGATTGTAGGCATCATCGCCGTGAACATTGTAAACATGACAGTGAAGAATATGCAGCCAGCGTTGCTCATGACCTTTGCGGCGTCAGAACCAATGTCATAATACAGGAAACCGATCAGCAGCCCAACGACCGTATGCGAACATAGCCTTAAATGCGTCAGCATCTGATCTCGGAGGATGCTTCGGAAGGTACGCTTCAGCAAAATCCAGAACTGCTTGAAGCCTGATGTGGGGAATCCGGTCTTCACAGGTTTCTTGGTGAAGCTTTCGCTGGAGTCCAGGAGTGAGGTGGTGCAAGTGACGGGAGCGAGGTTAGTGGAGTTAGGGAGAGCGTTCTGTTTTTCTGTGTTGGGTGCTGGTCCAGACATGTCTATTACTGTGCAAGTCGGCTTGTCTGGAAAAGAAAGCTAAGGTTAGGAAATTGTTGATGACGTACCTAATGCGATTAGTTTTATGAATCAACGAATAAGACAGTACTACGATTACGGTGGTTAGAGAACCTGACTACGAAGCTTGAAGTCCGGGTTCGAATCCTGGCCCGGGCAGATATTTGTATGAATAATACAAATGTTTGTTCTGGGATCTTGGATGTTTAATATGTATTTATCTATATAAGTATGTTTATCCAATGCCTAGGTGTTCATAGTACAAGCGTTGCTTAGTTTGGGTTGGGACTAGGTCAATTGGTGTCAAGTGTCCCATGATATTTATTGATTTTATTTTATATTTATATTATAGTTTCAAAATATTTCTAAATGCCACTAGATATGAAAAGAACCTCGGTTTAGAATAAAGCTTTTTCTACTCGCGTACTGCTGACGATACCGCTGTCGGCAATCCAATGAGGTGCATTGTGTGATCGCAACTTTGACATTTGATTGTGAAACGTTTCACAAGGTCCTTTTTTGCACGGCAAATGGCGGGATTTAAACAAAAAAAAACTTCAACCATTCTTTTTATTTACTTAATTATTGTTAAATCGACTTTAAAGATTAATTAAAATATGTTTACATACACAATTATTGAATAATGAATACTTACACAACGGACAATAAATGAATTTTACAGTTATTATTAAGAGTCCGCAGCAAGTAGCGCTCAACTCCGCGTTGAGATCACGCGCTAACGCTTTAAAATGTTGTTGTTTCACCTAGAGTAAGACAGGGCGCTAGAAAGAAAGCAAGAGCGCGCTAGCGGGAAGGCGGAGCTAGAGACATGTCACAGTAACAATATTGCAGTAAAATATCTTCATACAATGGTGAAATTATTGCAGTATCTAAGTAGAATATAACAGTAGAACATCTCCAGACCAAGATTATAATATATACAGCGCGGGAGGGCAGCTACCGGCTAGGATATTATTTGGCGTTCCAAAAACGTAAATGTACATTACACTACACATTACGCTGTAAAACTTTTTTACTGCCCATGGTGAGTACACAATTTTACGTCTTCACCTTGCCAGAAAGTGGGTTTTACCATACGCATAGCGGGCGGTAAAACTCACATTATGGCCAGGTGTGGCGTAATAGTACATTATGTCTTAAGGGCGGTTAATAAGAAATTACGAACGAGAGTATTAGAAGCTCAAAGTCAAAGACTGAGGACTAGGTCGATGTTCATAATTATAGTACCGCCCGTGCGACTTACAATGTTTTCATCACATTTGCGAGTAAAATTGTATATGTGTAAAAGAAAAATATTATTGTTACAAAAATTGCCGATACCGCTGGTGCAGTTCTTGGCAGCGCCAGCTACCAGCCGCCCTCCGCCTCCCGCAGCATGTGCCTGACATGCGTGCACGAGGTCCTCCTGCTAGTCGTGCAGAACCTGCGCGCGCAGCAGTATTAGTACGCGCAACAACTCATAACGCCAAAAAAGGCCCTTAGGTTTTATTAAGGACTGCAACCAAGTTAGCCTGCAGCTTACGACACTGTTTACGAGCAAGTGTGATGAAATAGTATATTGTACAACAAAAGCATAAAACGAGCAATTTTACCCGAGACGTTCATATAGCCACCCGAGCCACGGCGAGGGTGGATAGAAACGTCGAGGGGAAAATGGGCTCAATGCTAGAGTTTTACACTCTGCTTTTCACTTCGCTTGCGAAGAAATGAAATAGCAATAGTAAAAATAAATGTTCACTTATTTTGTACCTTTTATTTTTCATGCTTTACTATATTAGTTTTATTGATTTATTTTCATCGATTTGATTGATTTTTAGGTGTAAAAAAATAAAAAAATATGTAGAAACTCTTTTGTTTGTGGTTTCACACCTTGATTGCCTTGACCTTAGACGAAGATTCTACTTTATGCACTAGAGCATAAAAAGTTATTGTATGTTGCCTAGATGCAGCATGAACACGCACTTTACGAGCATGAGAAGTGAAATAGTCGATTGTACAACAAGAGCATAAAACGAGCCATTTTACGACGTTTACGATTTTAAGACGTTCGTTCCGGTACGGCGAGGGTGGATAGACACGTCGAGGGAAAAATGGGTTTAATGCTCGAGTTTTACACTGCTTTTTACTTCGATTAATTCGAGGAAATAGCAACAGTGGAAACAATGGTTCACTTACTATGTTTCTTTTATTTTTCATGAATTACTATATACATAATTCTATTTTTTTATTTTATTGATTTATTTTGATTGATTTGGTTAATTTTTAGTTTTATATAAATAAATAAAAAAGTTAAAAACTTTCTGTTTGTGGCTGGTTGACACCTGATTAGCTTGGTCTTAGACAAAGATTTTATTTTATGCACTAGAGCATAAAAAGTCATTTTATGTCGCTTAATCTCAGCATAAAAACGAACTTTACGAGCATGAGAAGTGAAAAGTATAATATCTATAGACTACAACATCAACTTGATTGGACACATTGAAGATTGGGTGTATTGAATAAAATAAAAAAAGTCATACAATATTGTGTTTTATTTTTTAATACATACAAGTATGAAAATTCGCTTATTTTTAAGAACTCTCTCGTATCGGTAACTTTCTAGGTAGACGCGGATCTATAATTTCAGGTAGTATGCATTCCATGTAAAATTTTCTCAATTTATTTAATATGCTCTCCCAGAATCCTGTATCCTTTTCGATTTTTTCGAATAATATGCCTTTTGGAGTCCACACCACGAAGATACAGTATCTTTTTTTTGTAATATTTAACTGACCTTGTACTTGATAAAAGTAGTTGTGATTTTGCTTCAGTTTTATTTTCTGAGGATCACTTTCGTCCAACACACAGAAAGTAATTTTTTTCTTTAAAATAGCTTCTGTTGGCGTCATATTTGCCGCCGAAGCTGGGCATTTGATCTCCACAATTGTTTCTTCGTCTATGACTCCGTCGGGACTCGCGCCTAAATACTGGTGTTCCTCGAGGATGTATAACCCACAAGGTGATACTTGCACTCCTAGTGCAGCTTCAGTCTCTTTTAAAGCGATGGGCTCATTCTCATTGCCGTATCTAGTAGCATCGCTACCTTTAAAATTGCTATATAAGAGTGTTTTTATAATATTTTTACACGACGTGGCAGCTCTTCTCTTACATATTTGACCAAACACTGACGCAGTAAGGCGTATTTTTCGTTGTTTGATCCATTCAGGGTTCGTTGCCTGCCCAACGGTATCTTTTTGGATATTTTCAAGTTCTATTTTACTTTTTGAAAAGTCTGCTAAGAGTGCTTGTTTTCTTTTTTCGTAGTGCTCAACTTCCATATCTGGTTCTTTTTCGATATCACCGTAATGTTCATCGGGTCCTGCGATACGTTTTCTTCGTTTTGATTTTTTGTCTTGGCTTGATTTTCTTTTCGCCTTTTCTGCCTGCCTCTTCTCATACTTCTGCGTGTAAGTCCCCAGTTCTTCATTTTTTGTTAATACTTTACTCATGGTTGCTACAAGACTCCCGGTGTTTCTTTTTGTAGCAGCTGCGTAGCAACGGGACTCATAAGATCCACGAAGGGAGTAATTTATTCGTTTGCCTCCTATAAATTTTGCGATTAGTGCATTAAACTGCTCAACAATATTGTTTGTTTGCCCCATAAGGAGACTTTCGGCATTGTTTAAAATAGGACTTATAGCGGTGTATATGTCATACCACAAGCCACAATCTTTCATTTGGCCTATGAAGTTTTCTTCGCCTGGTTTCGGGCCATTACAAAAATATGTTTTGCAGTTGGCATGCTCACCAAAAACGTGGCAAGGCCCGTTTCGTAGGTCTTTTTTTAATTCATTTACTTTCTCAGTAAAAGTTTTCCCTTCCATTTTCGAAGAAAAGTCTATTGCTCCTTTAATTGCCTTTCGTAGTCGCAATATGTTATCATTTAGGCATTTCCTCATGATAATAGGGACAGGTCCTTGTTTATTTTCAGTTTTTTTTGTCAAATTTCTCAATTTAGTGCAATAATTTCGTAATAAATGATTACTGCATTCTATTTTGTGTATAGCAGTGGAGTGGCCATATGGCAATGCTTCGTTTAAAGCACTCATGACACTGCTATCGCCATCACCAATAAGTTTGGTGTATTTCAAGCCATGCATATTTATGCTGCATTTAAAACCTTCTACTACACCGTCGGCTTCCATTGCTGTGGAGCTACCAGACCAGTTTTTAAAACATTTATGTTTCTTGACCTCAATCTTTTTATTACTTGCAACAGCGCATACAGAGCAATAAGAATTCCGTATTCCTAAAAAGAGAACCTTTTTAGTTTCATACCCAATAATGCACGCTACCCCGGATAATGAATTATAATTGCTGGTACGATATGATCTTTTTCCCCACGATGCGTCCGCTACTACTGTGATGTAGGGAACGCCATCAGCGTCTACGTTTCCTTTTTCAATTGCCATTTGTTTTTCTTCGAGTCCTGCCTCAAACATGCTCTTCAAAGAGATATCTTTTAAAACATCCCCAAGCAACAAATTCTCTTTCCCAAATGTTTTCTCCGCTATACATGGCATATCTAAATGAGCGCAAAGCTCATCTAATTGGGAAAAGCCACTACCCGAACATACGACTGCTTGAACAACATTTTTATTAATTTTAGACTCTAGTTTTTCATTATTAAATGCTTCTTTTTTGCCACACATTTTGCATTTGAAAAGAAAAGTTGACTGGAATCCGATTCTCGACTCCTTCACAAAATCCATATCTTTAAAGCTGCAATTAAATGGACTATGATCCACAGCCTTCATTTGTTCAAATAAATATTGAACATTGAAAATTCGTCGACCTGTCATTTTACGTACGACTTCCTCATTGCTATCATGATCAAGTTCAATTTGTAATGATGGTGTCGAGGACGGAGTACTCGGACTCAAATTTCTGAAAGGAAAAAAAAGTTACGTTATATTTATACCATGCAAGGTTAAATCAGAGTATACGGTGAAATAAAAATATTTGATACTGCATTATGAGGCGTACACTACTACAGAAAACTTCTAACGCCGGTGACGCTATGCAAAAAATACGTTTCGATTTTCGGTGCCATATTGTGCGCGCGACTACATTTTTAATACAAGCTTTTTGCTGACTGTACTTGCATTTTCATCCAAACTACTTTTCCGTACCAAATGTGGAAGAAGTGGGTCAAATTCAACTCGCAAGATTTTACCTGCACATACATTCATAGGTACATACATTGCAACTATTGCAAGGTAAAAGCTTGTAAAAATAATAATAAAAACACCAACCTGCTAAAATTTTGAAATTGAGGCGGAGGATCGGTATTGTTATCACTATCAGACTGCTCACTGGCATGCTCTCCGGTGCCAAGCGTACTGCACATGTAAAAAATACATACATAGTGAAATGACGTCAGTCGCCATTAGTCAAAGTAATAACAGAGACTACCAGAGGTAATACTTCGTTCGTAATACCTTACTTATCGCCCTTAATGAACAATGGGATATTATAGTGCTATGACCTGTATAAGTGAAATAACAGAAGTGCGGTGTACATCGATCAAGATAATAAACTGAAATCATCTTTAATAGCCGTGTCAATATAGGTACGAGTAGGTACTAGTCTCAGTGCAGTTGCAGTCAAGAGCGAAAATAAAACTACAAGTGAAAAACGTAAGTAGCTGTGAAATAAGTTTTTGGTAAAAAAAAAAATCTGTTCAAGCTTTTTTTTTTGCTGACTGTACTTTTTGTCGACTTTACTAGCATTGTTACCTATTAAACTACATCATACGAAATTTCAAGTCGATGCCATTAACCGTTGAAGAATTCCGTCCTGCGGAGACGATCCTGGCCGGACTACCAGGATGTCAGCTACCAGATTATTGTATTGTCACGCAATTCACATAAGTATACCAAATTTCAAGTCAATTCGACCACTGAAACTGAGTCAAATTCAACTCGCAGGATTTGAGCCTCACATACATACATACGAGTACATAGGTACATACATTGCAAGTTAAATAAAAGATTGTAAACTAGTAAAAATAATAATAAAAACACTAACCTGCTTAAATTTAGAGGTTGAGGTGGAGGATCGGTATTGTTATCACTATCAGACTGCTCACTGGCATGCTCTCCGGTGCCAAGCGTACTGCACATGTGAAAAATACATACATGGTGAAATGACGTCAGTCGCCATTAGTCAAAGTAATAACAGAGACTACCAGAGGTAATACTTCGTTCGTAATACCTTACTTACCGCCCTAATACACAATGTGCTATTACAGTGCTATGACCTGTATAAGTGAAATAACAAGTTTGTGTGGTGTACCTACGTCGTACAAAAATAATAAATAAAGGTACGAGTACGAAAATTCATTTTTAATACAAGCTTTTTTGCTGACTGTACTTTTTGTCGACTTTACTAGCATTGTTACCCAAACTACATTTATTTTGTACCTATACCAAAAACAAGTCGATAACATTGTAACAGTTGAAGAGTTCCGTCCTTCGGAGACGATTCTGGCCGGACTACCAGGATGTCAGCTACCAGATTATTGTATTGTCACGCAATTTACATAATTATGCAAAATTTCAAGTCAATCCGACTGCTAGAAGTTGGTCGAATGCAAGATTTGATTACAGACAAATATCGGGACAGGTGAAACTAAATAAAAGCTTGTAATAGAGGACAAGGAAGAAAAATCTTACGCTACTGTCCTAGTTATAACTTACCTATTAGGATTAATGTTTTCTTTTTTATGACGAGCCGGTCCTTTTTTTTCCTACGAGCCGATAACCATAATCTTGTCTTCGATGATCTTTTCACTTCTGGAAACAAGAACATTAATAATTATTTTTTATGGGAGCGCCATAGTTCGCATAGGTACTCTTTTCTCTTTTCTAGTAAAACCATAATTATTTTTTGTCCAAATCATCGTTTGTCAGTATGCGAGCCGATATATGGACCCATTTTTTATAAGTACTTGGTAATATTGACTAAAATGCATCTAGGTAGGTACTTACCCTGTTTATCCATTTTTGTAACATAAAAATGCAAAGTCCATATAAGAAAGCCAAGGTCGTCGAACAGTATGTGCACACACACCACCAGTATCACCAAGAAATATCAAATCCGTTATCAGTCCAAGTCGTAAGTAGTTAGATCGCGTTTATGATACGAAGAGAATTCACCAAAATAATATTACGTAACTCTCGCGCACAGCTGACGAGTCACTACTAACGAGCGACGCACGCACACGCAGGGCCAGCGTAAACCAAGGACAAAGGGCGGCGCGTACCGCCCTCCCCCGTACCGTTCCCCCGCGCTAGAGTGATTCGCTGCAGATTCGCATAAAAAATGTATAGTTTTTTTACTGATTTTCGTAGTTTCGTTCTCATTTGAAAACCACAAAATCATTTCGGAAAAATGCTTTTTCTTATGAAACTACATAGTTTAGTCGATGCCGGAAATAGGTTTTGACTTCAATCTGAACTATATTTTGGCCGTAGTATTTAACCGAACTGCACAGGGTTTTTGGCTCTTAAAATGCAAAACTTGTACTCGTTCTATTTTCTTTGTAATACCATTTCAAGAGTCATAAACTAATTTCAGGCCTAGATATGCCTTATCTCATTGTATTTACAAAAAATCATGATGATGCTACTTGTTATTTTAAAATAAGGACGTAACTACGATTTGTATGGAGAATCAAGCTTGCTGCGGACTCTTAAATTTAAATATTTCAACATTATTTAATTTGGCTGTACCTATTCGAAAAAGTTCCCGGGTCCATTCTAATAAGGTTGTAATTAGTGAAAAAAAAAAAAAGTTTCAAAATAACTGATGGATCCTAGTTATCTGAATAAATAAATTTATTATTATTATAGCTGGATTTGTTTTGCTTTTGCACAGAGTTCTTGAAAATTAAAAGAAATAAAAGAGTTAATCACTATTTAAACGACTTTTTATCTGTGAAAATGTGTGACTTTGGTGAATTAAGTGATGCAGAAATTATGACGCCGCCAGAAATAAAACAGGCGGCAATGGAAGTGAGCAGTACTTTGCTACCTTTAAAATCGAAAAATTCATTTATTGTCCGTTATTTAGGTATTCATTATTTATTAATTGTTTATGTTTGAGCTGGTAGAAAAAGTAAGGTCTGCAACTATTCATAATCAGCCATTGAGACACTCATGCGTATCTATTATAACATTCGGCTTCGCCTCATGTCATAAACTCGCACTCGTGTCTCAATGGCCCTTATTATGATACAGTTGCATAAATAACTATTGTTTAGTAGTGCTTAAATGCATGGAACTGTAAGGCTGCGTTCCCACCAGAGATGAGCGAGGATATGTTGTGAGAAATGTGTTTTTCATGAACCAATAGGAACGCTTTATCGCTCCGCTCAGCTGTTTCCACTAGAGCTCTGCTGTGCGAGGTTTTTTTTCATCAAGTGGCAATATTAATATCTGAATTTTAAAAATCTATTTTCCCAGCTTTTATTTTAGATATTCTAAAAGGAATCCTATTATTCTAATTATAATCTTAGGTGATCACTCTGATCACTTAAATAAAGACAAATTCCATATCGTATAAAAAATAACAATGTTTTAACACAATCAATAAAACTTGTATCAAATAACTTCCTTTGTGCCGGGCACGGATATTTTAAGATATCACTTGGGTATAAAAATAACCGAGCCAATATGGTGTTTGACCTTTGACTTTTAGGCTGTTAGACCACTCGTTTAGATAAATATGTAGCACCCATACAGGAAGCCATTATACGACTACAAACTTAAATAAACTGTCTGTGGATAGAAGACATAAGTAGTAATGGGGACCTAAATGTTTAATGTTTATTTCGGCAAAAAACGGTACAATATAGAAAAAAAACTTAAGAAAATAAGACTTAAACGCAACATAGACCAGCAAATATGCCACTATTAAATTATACAGTAGAGTAATACGTACAAAGAATATAAATGACCTATTAAACAATAATTTAGTTGAACAAAACGAAACTAATGTTTTAACAGGGCAGCTTTAAACCTGTTAAGAGAAAGGTTGAATATATCTAATTCCGAAAATTAAGTATTGTAGGTTTTACAAGCTCTACGTATGTTAACGCCTAGCATGTGTGTGTGCCTATCGACAGCGCACCCACACACGCACACGACGACCGGCGCGGCCGCCGCGCCGCCGCCCGCCACTCGCCAATAGATTTACGTCAAGCACAGACGTGTTCATTTTATTATTTTTTTGTAATTTCTTTTCTTTTGGCAATTAAAAGCCATATCTGTTCAAAATTATTTTTATTTCTGCGAGCACAAACCCGATCGCCCTAGCGACAGTACCAGAGTTCGCTTCATTTTGGTCCTACGATCCTGATTACGTCACGACAGAATTAAATTGAACAAAGAACCCATTGAACAAAGGAAATACTGCGCTGACGACGTGGAGCCCGTGTTACGTAGAAAAGGCTAACTACAAGAACAATATTAAGAAACGTTAAGAAGCTGAAATACTTATCAAGAATTTTACGAGAATAATTGAAAGCTACCTACCTATAATAAGGAAGATTCGAGAAGGAAAACGGTTAAGTTCCTAGGAGTAGCGGTATTACTGTGAGTTCGTTCCAATCTTCTCCCCTTATCTCCCTCTATTGGCAGTCAGACATTATAAACCTACTTTATAGTCACGAATCCTTTATTTTGTGACTATTCTGTTAAATTATTATTCTCACAAATCCTTTATTTTGTGATAAATTAATATACTTTATCATTTCAATTAACGTTAAACCACAAATCCTTTATTTTGTGATTTTAATTAAATTTAATTAAATTTAACGTAAATTATTAACTATTTCCCCGTGTGGTGCCGGGTTAGAATTGCGCCACTCCAGGTCTTCCGTGGATGTCGTAAGAGGCGACTAAGGATATTAGGTTGGGGTATACCGTGGGACAGGCTGGCAACCTGTCACTGCTGTGCCTACCGTTTTTGTCAACTTTCCTTTTTTGTCCATAAATTTCATTTAGAAAATTAAATTATTAATCATTAAAACAGTAATAAATTTCAGAGTTCCAGAGATTTAGGATCGCATCGATCTGTGTATGAACTGGTTTCGCTAAATTATTATCCTTTTCATATGTTCTAGAACGTTCCATCGATCGCCCGCTGGATTGCGGCGGTAGCCGCTCGCTCGAGAACCGGTTTGCGCCCGGCCCGGAGCCTCGGTCGAACAATTGCTGCTGCTATCTACCTCATATTTTTTATGCGCGCACCTGCATTTCGCTTCATTTATGCTGATTTAAGTATTTTATTGATTCCTTTTCAATTAACTATTGCATAAACAATCTTTATCTTGTACCTATTGAATTTTAGCGACTCGTTGCACTGCATATTTCAGCGCATTCTTATAAATCATTATCGATCTTGTATCTAAAAATTCTTTATAAAGGCTTCCCTTGTTCTTTCTTTAATTATGGACGTTAAAGGCTTAATTAAAAAGCGTGCTTCTCATAAAGCTAAGCTTACGCTATTTCAAAATTATTTAGAAACAGTCGAGAGTTGCGCAGTTTTAAGTGGACTACAAACAAATGAATTAAATGCCCGTTTGTCAAAAATTGAAGAACTTTATAGTGACTATGATTGCATCCAAAGTGACATAGAGAATTCGTGTGAAATTCCAGACGAGCAGTTCAAGGAACGCGAAGCGTTCGAGACGCAATACTTCAGCGTGCTGGCGCGCGCGCGCGAGCTGCTGGCACCGGCGCCGGCGCGCGGGGCCGGCGACTGCGGCTCCTCGGTCACAGGTTCTTGTTGCACTGCACGCGAAGGTAGGCCAAACCTTAAATTACCTGTTATTCATTTGCCTACCTTTTCGGGACATTATCAAGACTGGCTGGAATTCCATGACACGTTTAGTAGTCTCATTCATTCAGATAAGTCTATACCTGCAATAAGTAAATTCCACTATTTACGGGCCGCTCTTAAAGATGGTGCCGCTTTAATTATTCGAAGCCTCGACTTCTCAGGTGATAATTACGAGGTAGCCTGGAACCTGCTTTGTGAACGTTACAATAATAAGAGATTACTTGTAAATAATCACATTCAAGCGATTTTTAATTTGGATTCCTCAGTAAAGGAATCTTCTAGGTCATTACGGGGTCTCATTGACACTGTCAATAAAAATCTGAGAGCACTTAAAACGCTCAAACTCCCAACTGATCACTGGGACATTTTAATTATCCACATTGTTTCCAATAAACTGGATTCAGTTACAAACCGGGAATGGGAAACTCATCGCAATAGTTTTAAAGAGCTCCCTACATTGACGGACTTTAATGATTTTTTAAAGAATCGCGCTGATTTGTTGGAAACAATGGAGGAAGCTAATAAAAAACGTAGATCTAGTGATCCTACTCACGTCCGTCAAAAATCCTTTGTGGCAAATACACATTCGCCTCCTGCACGTAGCTATGTGTGTCCCTTTTGTAAAAATAACCACGCGATCTATCGCTGTCAAAAATTTATATCTCTTCCTTTAGAGACAAGAGTTGAGAAGGCTAAGGCGCTTAAATTATGTTTAAATTGCTTACGTCAGGGACATGCCGCTGGTGCGTGTAGGTTAGATCCATGCCGCTCATGTAAATTAAAGCGCAACAGCTTGTTGCACGATCATAACAAAACTTCCACATCTCTAAATTTACCCCCTAACAATGACGTCCTATTACACTCAGCTTCAAATCCTGAACCCCAAGGACAACCGATTAGTCATCCTCAAGACATTGCTTTGTCAGCTGTTCATAGTAATTGTGTATTATTATCCACAGCTTTAATTAAAATTACCGATAACAATGGCAAACATCATAAAGTGCGTGCCTTATTAGACAATGGCAGCACCTCCAGTTTCATCACGGAAAGCCTATGTGCTAAATTAAAATTACAGACTTCTTCAACCTCGACATTAGTTGAAGGGTTAAACCTCCAATTATCACGCTTGTCAAAGCGCTGTGACGTCCTTATATCGTCGTTAGTGAATTCATACACCGAGAACATTAATTGCTTGGTTGTTCCCCGCATTACCCAATTATTACCTACCACACAAGTGGATTATCACTCATTAAATATACCTCAAAACATTACATTAGCGGATCCTACATTTTACGTACCTTCTCAAATAGACATGCTCCTCGGAGCTGATATATTTTGGACAATACTTTGTTCCCAGAATATATCGCTGGGTAAAAATAAACCCATATTAAGTAAAACCAAATTAGGTTGGTTAATCTCAGGTCAAGCTGAAGCTCTTAATAAAACAACTACAGTCCACTGCAATCACTTAGTCTCAAATAATTACGATGATCAATTACAAACTCAATTAACTAAATTTTTTGAATTAGAGTCGGTTCCTAGTCATAAACAAATATCTAAGGAAGAGCAGGAATGTGAACAGAGCTTCATAAAAAACACAATTCGTTTGCAAGATGGGCGCTTTCAAGTGACTATTCCATTGAAAGAATCGCCTGACAAATTAGGCGATTCATACGAGCAAGCTCTGTCCAGGTTCCTGTCCTTAGAACGTAGATTCAAACGAGAACCTAAATTTAAAGAACAGTATTGTAAATTCATTAAAGAATACATTGACTTGGACCATATGTCAGTTAATGAAAATTATAAAAATGACGCTCATACTTACATAGTGCCCCACCACGGTGTTGTGCGAGAATCAAGTTTATCCACTAAATTAAGAGTCGTTTACGATGCATCCGCAGTGACGACATCTGGCGTCTCTTTTAATAACATACAGATGGTCGGTCCGACCGTGCAAGATGATCTTGTCAGCATCTTGATCAGATTTCGCCAGCACAAGTTTGTCGCAACTGCGGACGTTGAGAAAATGTACCGTATGATTAAAGTAACAGCATCACAACAAGCGCTACAGCAAATTCTATGGCGGTTTGAGCCTCATGAACAACTAAAACAATATAAATTAAATACCGTTACCTACGGTACAGCTTCGGCACCCTATCTCGCGACACGGTGTCTGGTGCAGCTAGGTAACGAATGCCCTGATGAAGACCTGGCTAAAGTCATTAATCATGATTTCTATGTTGACGATCTAATAACAGGCGCAGCGAATGAAAATCAGCTGATTAACATCTGCAAGGGCATATCCAAACAATTAGAAAGAGGTAAATTTTATCTACGTAAATGGCACTCTAATAGTGCAAACATTATCAATCAAATTGTTGGTGAGAGCAGCAGTGATGAGCTACTCAATTTAAGTAACAAAGAGTACTCCAAAACGTTAGGATTACTCTGGTCTTGCAAAGAAGACGCACTGCTGTTCTCAGTGAGCGATAAAGAAATTAAGCATGTTAGCAAGCGGTCCATCTTATCGATTATGTCACAGATTTTTGATCCCTTGGGTTTAATCAACCCATGTTTACTCATAGCTAAAATTATTTTACAGAAACTATGGTCATTAAAAATAACATGGGATGCCGTAGTACCTTCTGAAATTGAAACCATGTGGTCTAAGTTCATAAAGTCATTAAATTACATAAATAATATTAAAATTCCCAGATACATCCTAAATGATTGTCCTTTATCAATCGAAATACATACCTTTAGCGACGCCTCGACACATGCTTATGCCACATGTGTTTACTTAAGATGCATTACGAACAATAATATATCCATTCATCTCGTAACGGCGAAGAGCCGAGTAGCACCATTAAAACCAATGACAGTGCCTCGTCTGGAGCTATGCGGGGCCCTCCTTGCCGTTCGAATGGCGGAGAAAGTCAAAACATCACTGAGACTGAATATAAACAATTTCACCTTTTGGAGCGACTCCACAATTGTCCTAGGTTGGATAAAATCGCCTAAGGCACATTTATTAAAACCATTTGTTTTTAACAGAATAAGCGAGATCGCCGAGAGGTCCGAACCATCTACATGGCGCTATGTGCCCACCAAGCTCAACCCGGCTGACGTCGGGTCACGTGGCGCAGACGCCCAGCAATTAGAGCACTGTGCCCTGTGGTGGTCAGGACCTCCTTTTCTTTTATCACATGAATCTGAGTGGCCCATGCAACCATCACCTAGAAGAGACGATGAGCTACCAGAGCTCAAAGTCCAATGTAACTTGAATATTAAGAGTGAGGATCACGTGACACATTATTCAAACTTCATTAAACGTTTTTCTAATTTTTGTAAATTACGACGCGTGATAGCTTATGTACAACGATTTATACATAATCTTTTTAATCCTCACAATAAACGAACAGGGCATTTCACAATTACTGAGTTAGATTCATCCTTAAATTCATTATGCAGGTTTGCTCAACTCGAGTCATTCTATTGCGAATACAACTTATTAAAACAAGATAAACCACTTCCGAGCAAAAGTAGACTACTTAACTTAAATCCATTTTACAACAGTGACGACTGTTTGATTAGAGTTGGTGGCAGACTCAGCAATTCATTTTACGACTACGATTTTAAACATCCTATTGTACTAGACTCACGTCATCACATTGCCACATTGATGTTTAGACACTATCATATTATATTGATGCATGTGGGTCCACAAACATTATTAGCTACTTTACGTCATAAATTCTGGTTCTTGAATGGTAGAAATCTCGCCAGAAAGACTGTCCATGCTTGTATTAAATGCAGTCGTTTTTCAGGAAAAACTAAACAACCAATCATGGGCAATCTTCCTGAGCATCGCCTGCACACTGAATATCCATTCTGCAATACCGCTGTAGACTACGCAGGGCCAGTCATGATTTTGAACCGCAAAGGCAGAGGCAGCTCATTAATAAAATCGTACCTATGTATATTTGTATGTATGGCAATTAAGGCAGTGCATATAGAACTTGTAACTGATTTGAGTAGTTCAACCTTTTTAGCTGCATTGAGCAGATTTATAGCTCGAAGGGGAAAACCCTTTACCATTTATTCAGATAACGGAACTTGTTTTGTGGGCGCGTGCAATGAGTTAGCTAAATTCATTAAATTAAATTCTGATAAAATCAGCAGTGAAGCATCGTGCATGGGCATTAATTTTAAATTTTCACCAGCATACAGCCCTCATTTCAATTCTTTGGCCGAGGCCTCGGTGAAATCCGTAAAGTATCACTTGAAAAGAGTTCTCTCATTTGCAAACTTAACGTACGAAGAGATGAACACAACTCTCACGCAGATCGAGGCTATCTTAAACTCAAGGCCTCTAACTCCGTTTTCCTCAGATCCTACAGATCTCTCAGCTCTCACCCCATCTCACTTTCTTATTGGACGAACGCTAACATTATTGCCCTCTCCTCAGGAAGCAGACCCTTCAACAATACCTACACTCTCACGTTATATGAGGACTCAACAATTGAAAGCCCATTTCTGGACAAGATATTATAAGGAATATATTTCAGAGCTGCAAAAACGTCAGAAGTGGCGCACACAGAAAGGGCAACTGCAACTTGGAGAGATGGTGCTGGTGAGAGACGACCGGCTGCCTCCTAGCCGATGGCTGCTGGGGCGCGTAACGCGCCTCCACCCCGGCTCGGACGGCGTGACGCGCGTGGCCGACGTGCTGACCACGTCGGGGACGCTGCGACGAGCCTTCAACCGCCTGTGCCCGCTACCAGTGATGGACCAGAACGTCGTTCCTGGGGCGGCAGCATGTTAACGCCTAGCATGTGTGTGTGCCTATCGACAGCGCACCCACACACGCACACGACGACCGGCGCGGCCGCCGCGCCGCCGCCCGCCACTCGCCAATAGATTTACGTCAAGCACAGACGTGTTCATTTTATTATTTTTTTGTAATTTCTTTTCTTTTGGCAATTAAAAGCCATATCTGTTCAAAATTATTTTTATTTCTGCGAGCACAAACCCGATCGCCCTAGCGACAGTACCAGAGTTCGCTTCACGTATAAAAGCATTGGAAGCATATCTTCTACGAGTGAACGGGACATGAAACAACTTTAGGCTAACTAGGCTTTATGAACGGCTACCGCGGACATAAAAAATGAATGTTCGGATGAGACATTTGGACGCACACTAAAAAAACTTCTTTTAGACAAGTCATTGTACTCTTTAAAAGAACAGTGAGATTTTATGTTGACATCATATATGCATTTCATTTTTGTTTTTATGTACTTACCTTGTTTTGTACTCTTGTTTTTGTTTTGTTGTCATTTTTGACAGTTTTGTGAACTGAATTTTAATTTCATATTTAATTTTATTGTATTTTGACATTTTAATTATTTGATTGTTCGTTTGGTTCCTATTGCATAAATTTGACTTAGATTTAAGAATATTCTTGTTTTGCTTTTAATTATTATTATTTGAATTGAATTCTAATTTGACATTTTAAATTTATTAATTTTTTATTCTCGCTGGCTATTTATTATACTTATTTTGAATTTGTTAAACATTGGAACTATTTAAATGTAGAGCATGACAGTACATTGTAGACTGTATATCCTCGATGCGATCGATGCGATCGCGTACGTAACCAACAATGTCTGATGCCGCGTACGCGTATCTAACTAGAGGCAAAATTTACAGGAGAGCGTTAAAAATAAATAATAAATACCATGGGGCACTTGACACCAATTGACCTAGTCGCAAACTAAGCGAAGCTTGTACAGTCACCAGCATTAATACCTGCCACAGCGGAGCATGCAAAAATATCAGACACGTCCTTCCGGCTCTAGAAATAGAGTCGTATCTGTTATTTATGATGATAATGATAATGATAAGCCATTTATTTCGGACAGAATCCATATAAATAAATGCTCGTAGTAGGTATATGATAGTAGGTAAACTTGTCGATCAATCGTGTAGGTTTAGTTAGGTTAGTGTGCACCACGGAAGAATAAAATCAAGAACAAAAAATTGTTTTTATTCTTCCGTGGTGTGCACTAATTGGGTTCCCAAACTATGCATTGCGACACTGTCTTAGCGCAGTACACATGGCTCGCCCTACATCTACATACGTGTCTAGAGCCAAACGCAGGTATTTTTTTTACAAAAACGTCGCAAAAAATACGTATAAAAAATGCCAGTAAAAACATGTTTAAAATTCTTGGTTAGTCACTAGGCGATAAAGCCTAACTTCCTGTCGACAAATAAAATGGTAGTCCTCATGGAAAGACCTTTTAGCAGAATTATGGTGCCTCCTTTAGATACTATAGCTAAGTTTAGTTAGAACTTTGGATCTTAGTGTCAGAAAAACGGTCCAGCAAGGTGACAGACTTGAGGCTCAGCGAGTTTTTTCGCTCATGTGTTGGACCAAAGAGTGCGAAATAAAGTGACAACTTACACACACACGTACGCGAACTTTAAACCCCGCCGTCGAATAAAGGGTCTGTAGGCTTCGTGTCGGAACCATTTCTATCTCAAACGGCAAAGGGGCCATAAAATGTACTTACCCAGACCAATTTCGAGCGACTTGACGTTGTTCTTAGCCTGGTTGTTGAAGTTAGAGTTCTGTGGGGCGGTAGAGGGTTGCACGCGGCCACAGTTGCCCTTGTTGACAGCCATCACCAGTTTGTGGACCCAGTCTCCGTGCTCGCCCGTCGCTACCTCCATCACTGGAATATGGAGTTGACCTTAAGCATTGTTGGTTAAGCGTGAATAATCTGCTGGGATGTCCTTGATGTGTTCCTTTACGTCTGGCCAGTCATCGTTCTAAGTATATAGGGACAAGTGAAGAATATGGGAGAGGCCTTTGCTCAATAGGTAAAGAGAGAATGAGACAACAGTCCAGGCAGGGTAATAAATATTGATAAAAAAGAATCTGCTTTGAGCAAAACCTTCGACGATTCTTTTTTTGAGACTTTTGTCTCTTACGATAAGCAAATACATCATTTTGCGTGTGTGTGAGTGTGTTCTTTTGTGTTTCTCTATCACGCTGAAACGTCAGGATGGATTTGGATGAAATTTGGTGCGTAATTTAATCTCTGGAATAAAACAAAGACTTCTTTTTATTCGGATGTTCCCGCAGAATCGGCAAGTATCTATACTTGTAAAATCCCAAAAACTTAACCATTAAAGTTTAGACATGAAATTTTACATTTGTGCCCTATATACTATACGAAGACCAAGAAATTTGAAGGGTTCCCGTGGAAAATTAAGTAATATGTAAATACGCAAATTTCAGTTCAACTGCCAGACTTCACACATGTAAAGCCGCGGGAATAAGTTAGTATCAAATAGAGAAGAACATTCTGGGACTTATTGTTGTGAAGGAAAATGTAATAAAATAAGTAGCATCCGAGTAAGGCTCGACATTACAAGGCCTCTTGTGTTTGGCACGGTGTAGGTACATTTGGCCACCTTGTGACGTGACTAGCGACCGGTACAAAGTCCAATGGAAACTTTGACTTGAATTCCTATTCTTATTCCTTGACTGCTAATTATCTACGCTGTCATTGTCGCATGCTCAGCACACAATGTTTTGATATAAAAATAATAAAATTATGTAAGTGCATAACCATAATTTTTAAATATTTTATATGTGAAGATGACCTCACTGTTCAATGAATGCATGCATGTTATATAAATAATCTGACAAAATAGCAGATACCGTATCGGGTTAAAGTGAAAACAATCGAACAATTGCAAGTTAAACAATGGAACAATAAAATTAACATTATTTTTATTACAAACATCACAACGTCGAAACGGTTGTGGCCAAAAAAAGAGCTATTTAAGATGATCGAAATTTACTCACCATAATCGGCAGGGTTGTGGTAGCTGGGGCAGCTAAGGCCCAAGTTGGAGAGGAAAGGCACCAGGTCCTTGACCTTGCCCTGGTATATACACTGTCCCTCAGCAAGTGTGTAGAGGAAGTCGAACATCTCGAAAAGCCGAGCGGACGGCTGATGGATCGTGCAAATGATGGTCCTTCCACCTCTTGCCAACGACTTAAGCAGCGATATGCATTGGAAACATGACGAACTATCCAATCCCGACGTAGGCTCATCAAAGAACATCACTGGGGATTGTTAACTAACTCTAACGCTATTGACAGTCTCTTTCGCTGACCACCAGAAAGATTAATTGTCCTCGTGTCACTTGCATCAACAAGGCCTAATGTTTCTATAATCTCGTTGATCACTATCTTCTTCGCTTGTTCTGTCATATCCTTTCCTAACTTCAAGTTCGCGGACACATGCATTGCTTCTTTGACCGTCAAATGTGGAAGCAGGCAGTCGTCCTGCATGATATAACATGACAGCTTTCGGAACCGCCTCAGGTTCCTCTCCTTGCCGTTGATGAGCACTGACCCGCTGACATTCGAAGTTCTGAAATCGGAGACAGTTTTTTTATAGTAGTAATGTTTTAAATATTCTGGACACATTCCAAGACCGATTTGGATAGCATGCCACGTTTATTTAGACGAAGGGTTCAAAAATAGTGCCTAGCAATGGTAAATAACTGGTTCGTTTCGTCCCATTTACCACCTATTTTATCACCTATTCGCAATGAAAACTGAACAGCGAATAATATTTCTCGGAACTTGATGTTTTATAAACAATCACTTATTGTTTTTTTGAATGCTCAGTTCGTTGTAATATTAAGAGTTTTTTACTACTTTAGTTAGTCTGATAAGAAAAAAGTGCCTAATTTATGAGTTATGACGTCCACTTAGACCTCGTGTCTGTAGTGTCCCATCGGCTTCCTCTTCCGGTCAGACCAACGGGCCAAGACAGTCTGATAAGGCTTGCATATTTGCTCTAGCAAAATATTTTAATTTCGTTATTATCAGGTACGTAAATTATAATGTCAACAGTCTTATTATCATGAAGTGTATTGTTACCGTAAACATTCGACGAGGCAAACAAATTCTCTCGTTTTAAACTAGATTAAAAACTTTTAGTGCTACTTACTTGTATCCCGCTAATATGTTCATGAGCGTGCTCTTCCCAGCGCCCGAGGGTCCCATGATGGCCGTAAGCTCTCCGGACCTGAAGGTGCCATTGATGCATTTGAGGAGTGCCTTGTACCCTCGCTTCCGGCCCTCGCTGACGGAGTAGGAGAGGTCTGAGAACTCAATGTCGACCGGCGGCCGCTTGGGCAGGTGTGTGAGGGACGCCATTGGCTTTTTTTGATCGCCGTAGCCGTTCGGGATCTTGCGGACTAAGCCGGTTATAGCGGCCGTGCCGGCGCCGCCATTGCAGAGGTTGATTTGTGAGCCTCTGGAAAGAAAACACAAATGATTATTTAGATATTTTCTACTGTTTGAGGTTAATCGCTGTCAAAACGTTCCAACTAAATATTAACCTCCTGAAAACACGTTTTCGACTTTTTCTACAACGTAGTGATAAAATTTTTATAAAGGTCGACGTGAATAGCGCGGTGGCTATTGACAACTGTTTTATTACACGGAACTAACGTCATCGGTAGCCCATAGTACCTACCGCTATTTGTCTATAATATAAACGAAGTTGAGCCTTCCATCAATCGCGTGTGTGTGAACAAAAATACAGTGTACACGTGCGCTAGTGTGCCCTTGACACAGCTCCCAGACGGAGAGATCGTTGTTTCGGTGCGAGTGTACTGGCCACACGCAAAAGTTTTTTTTTTTTTGCTGAATGGCTTCCATATCTTTTAGTTGCATAAACAGCGCCATTGTCGAGTTTTTCTCGTGATTTTTATTACATTTTGTGTTTAATTGTGATCGACGTTTATTTGTTGGTAATATGTCTGTAACCCGTTTACCATCCCTATGTTTAGCCATTAATCTGTATTTTACGAGTACGTCTGTGTTTACTTAAGGCTATGTGTCCAATTTTTACTTGTGCATGATTTTACACAATAATAAAGCAAAACAATCAAGCTACTGCGTCGTAAGAAGGCTTTCTTAATTATCACCACAATTCTACTTTATCTGATATGCTGATCCTATTTGTGTAGCTCCTAGCCAAAAAATAATTGACTACATTATGTAATATTTGATAATTACTAATAAAGTTCGCAGATATTGAATGTCATTCATATTTATTTAATCAGATATTATGCCATTTTATACTTAACCATCAGTGTAAAACTTGTATAAAACATTGAAATAGTTTTTTTTTCGTGATATTTTTTATAAAATTTGCGAATTTTCGAAATTAATTCGCGGCGGCCATGACACTTAACGGTATTTTGAGATAGATCCGGGAGCCGGTGTTTCGGTACTTCGCGTGACGCCGGGAGCCGGTCGCTTGACACCCGACCGGAAGGTAACTTAGAAACTCCGTTTCCTAAATAGGTAGACCTGTGTTTTAGGATAAACGGTGGTCCTCCCCTACCTAATTGCTATGCTGTTCAAATTGATTGCATGCTTAAAGAAAATATAGCAAAATAAAACAATAATAAAAATAAAATAGTAACTATTCTTATAAATTAGTTTTTGCCATAATTTGTATGTATGTAAACTCTTTATTGTACAAAAGAAAAGAAACAAAATACAATTTACAAACTTTGAGATTTTGTACAAAGGCGGACTTATATCCCTTTAAGGGATCTCTACCAGTCAGCCTTTGAGAGGATGAAAGGAGCAATCAGTATTTTTTTTAAAACGTAGAGGTGTTTTATAGTATGAAATGCTTCCTATGCTTAGTGAAAGGGAACGACCACTGGCAGAGAGCCAAGCTCTTGTTATCAGGGCAAGGGATGCACACATATTATTCAATTTATGAATACACGAATTACATAATACATTAGGTATCTGGGCCAATCAACTATTTTACCGACACTTTGGGCGTCTCCTGCGTTACCAAAATTGTCTCTGGCGTTACCAAAAAATCGTACTTCCAACAAGATATTTCACGGTTTAATAGCTTTAACTTATGTAGGATGGCATGTATTCATGTACATCTATTAAATTACAGAAAAAACATGTTTACATACAAAAATCTGCAATTGTTTGAAAAATGTCGCGGACAGATTAGTGTCGGTAAAAAAGTTGGTTGGCCGATCTAATAGAAAGGGCTCAAAATAATATTATATGTAGGGCATGCAGAACTGGTCCCGGTTAAAGATTTCTGATACCCGGTTCTGAGATGTATATAGAACCTTCTACGGATACCTTAAGGAACCGGGTATACCCGGGTATTTCAGAACCGGGTAGAACCGGTTGCATGCCCTAATTATATGCAACTTCAATTTTAATTTGCTTGAATTACCGTCCGAGGGAAGGACTAAGGACTCCTTCGCCCAGAGGTCGTTCTTCAAACTTTTTGTGTTTATTTTCTCAGAAAACGGGGGGACCGCGAAGCAGATAAATTATATCTATATCGATGTGGAAGTCTCAATTGACGTAAGGGACAAAATGCTACTTTTCAGGAGAGCGAAAAGAAGTTTGGTTAATTTTCAAACCCTCACAGCATTGTTAATTTTTAACTTAGCAGGACGTTATAATTACGTAAAATCTTGAATTTTCTTGCTTTTCAACGTGAAACTATAGACATTTTCGTAAAAAGCTTAATAAGAAAAATAGCTGTCCCTTACGCCCGTAACATACGGGTGTCATAGCCCCTTACACCCATAAACCGTAAATAAATAAATAATGTAGTAACCGATTTTTGGTCTTATAGGACATTTTATATTTTATTTGCTACATATTTGGACGTAAGTTCCTGTAGAAAATTATTAAAAAATGGTGAATTAACTCAGAGAACCACTTTAATTATTTAAAATAACGCGCAAAAGCCATAATTTTGCACGTCCCTTAAAAATATGTAATTTGTAACATTTTCTTTAAATGGACATTATAAGTTAAAAGTTAAATAAAATTCAAATCAATTTTATAACGTTTTAAACTTTCGTGATTCTCACTCATAGTCAAAATACCACCAACGGGACATACACATGAGTAATATTTACCTCGACGTTTCGGCAACATTGCAGTGGCCGTGGTCACGAGTGGATTGAAGTGTGGGGTGTCAAGTCTGCCTAGCAGCGCGAGTCCTTCAAACTACCCGCACTTGATCACTAATAGTACCAGCACTCGTATCACGAACTACCCGCACTTGGTGATTTTTATTTGTCCCCATCACACCGACTCACACTCATCCCGACGTCGACACTTATTAATAACAGGATTCCACGAAGATGAAAGCTTATATCTATCGTCCCGGTTGACATTTTTATGCTTTTTTATTTCAACTGCTTCACGTACCATTCTTGAGTAGAAATGACGTTCCGTGGACAGAATTTTGGGATTGTGAAGCTCAATCCAGTGGTTTGGTCCTGACTCCAACAAATGCTCGGCTATGGCTGACTTGTTTCTTTATAGCCGAGAGGGTCAAGGAAGATATTGCAGCTGTTAAAAATCGCCAAGTAAATAAGTTTTTGTCCCGGAAAATAGCATAGTTCCGGGGGGTAGCGATAAACGAACTGATATGTGTTGATGACGATGATGATGAAATGATTTTTACTACCACCACTGCGCGTACACTCTGCTTGCTGCATTATTGCTTACATGCTTGCTTGCTTGCTTGCATGCTTGCTTGCATGTGATTGCATGCTTGCTTGCACTATTTTCTTGCACATTTGGGAGTATTCTTGCTTGATTTGTTGTTTGCATGCATTGCTTGCCTTCTGGCTTCACGCTTGCTTGCATGCATGCTTGCACTATTTATGCTTCCTCTAAAAACACTGATTGCAGCTGTGAGGGAGTGGGACGCCAGCCCGCTTCATGAGCGCTGAGGAGATACCATAGACCCGGTCATCGCGGATCGGGGTATCCCGCGATGTTCATCTAACCAGGCCGATAAAATTGCATGTTTGTTGATTTGATTGACAAAATTACATGCTCACTTGCAAGCTTGCTTAGGTGGTTGCTTACATGCTTGCTTGCTTGCTTGCATGCTTGCTTGCATGCTTTCTTGCACGCCTTGCTTGCACTATTTCTTGCCATGTTGGAGTATGCTTGCTTGAGTTGATGTTTCAATCACTAACAAGTTCTTTAAACCATCTGTTTTGATGCCTCCTACGACCTAACATTAACAAGGTATTTTAATGAACTTAAAGAAGCAAGCAAAGTATTTACTTTAAGTGCCCCTTACACCCATAAAGTAACCTTCAATTTTTAAATGTCCTGTTGTTACTGTCCCTTACGACTAACAATTTACTCTAGTTTTAGCTTTGATGTCCCTCACGCCGTAAAGTATTCCTTATTTTATAAGTTGCTGTTGTTTTA
>NC_133481.1:1476581-1531447 GCF_025370935.1 Choristoneura fumiferana
TAATTAAATAGTAAAAAAAAAAAAAACGAGTACCCGACCGTCTTAAAAAAACTAAAAAGGAAAATCAGATCTAGTAGTCTAGAACGCTGTTGAGTAATTTAAACAGTCGGAACCCATTCAAAATCGTGACCAGCTCAAAAATTCACAGTAATGGGTCCCGACTGTTGAAGTTTAAGTTATTGACAGAGTTCTAGGCTACAAGGCTTGTTTTTGTCATTTTAGTTTTTATTAAAAGTTTTGAATTTGATTTTGATTTTTACAATATTCATGTTATCCATACTAATATTATTAAATGCGAAAATGTGTGTTTTTGTGTGTTTGTATGTTTGTACGTTTGTCCGTTTATCCCGTAAAATGCACAATTCCTGAGGGAACAACAATAGCCGAATTCCACGCGGGCGGGAGTCGCGGCAAAAGCTAGTATTAATTAATAAAACTTCTAAGTTAACGTAATCAAAAGATGGAAGATGTTTACAAATTGACGTAAATGAAAACTTATAGAGTCACTTGAAAGTAGGTATGAAAGTAGCTATTGTCTTGTAGCCATTACATGTTTAAAATAATTTCATAATGAATTGTCCAAACTTTATGTTGAGTCTAACTCCTGAATTAATAAGATTTGCCTATTCCAATTCGTCCAATAATCTTAATTTACGTTCTCGGAACCGGACATAATAGCCTCCTAAGCTCTAAGCTACGATCTCCTAACCTCTTGTAACTGCAATATTCCATCAGCGTTATGCTTAGCTTATAGTAATAACCGTATGTGTATTCGGCTATATGGTAATTCATTACCAGATAATCTGCATATTATCATCGCTGGTTTGACTATAACAGCGAAGATTTGAATGGCCGTTTGTCGATTTCACCGTGTCATCATCATCATCATCATCATCTGCCGTATGACGTCCACTGTGGGCCTCCCGCATAGACCTCCAGTTGCCTCGGTTGGAAGCGGCTTGCATATGACGGCGGCCGATCGTAAAATCCACCAGATCACGAAATTCCTAGGCATATCGTGAAATGGCGCTATTTCATGATTTGGCCAGTTTAGGCAGATCATGAAATTCCTAGGCGTATCATGAAACGACGCCATATCGGTCCTGGCACTTCGCCGGCCGCTGCCGCGGCACGCTCGCTTCGCTCGCTCAGCTCGTGCATAGTGGTCACAATTCACACTAACAACTCCTCGCTTCGCTCGTTGTACCAATTCTTTTCTTTTTTTCGGCATATATATCACGATGTGCCCGGTATAGAGCTAGGAATGTCAACGAATAAAAAAAATCTGAAGGTTTAAACTTCTTTCTTCTTCATTTCTTCTTGAAGTGTAAGTAAATATAATGACCCGGATAACTCACGTCTTAAATCGAGTTTAGCTCGACATGTTTTACGATGTTTTCCATCACCGAGGTCTTGGTAAAATTTCAAATGTGATTTTGCATTTATGCCGATACACGCAAAGGTGCGAACCCGGTCTAACCGCCCGAACCTAACCTACGACCTTTTGTTTTGAAATTTTGAACGCACCGTAATCTGAATTATTTAGGTTTTACAGCCATTCAGAAACGGTCCCATTTAACTCCATAAACGTAATAAAACAAAACCTAACAAACAATACCCTGTAAAAATCAAAGATCAGGGATTTCAATGGAATACGACTATAAAGCACCCGAGGAGAACATACGGGGGAATATGTAAATAAATAAATAAATAAAATAAATAATGTGCGCTATTTGTTTAGCTTATTATTGAAAAATGTTCGCGTTTGCATTGAACGAGAAAAATTTTGCAAGGCAGCTTACACAGCAATGTTTGAAGGTATTTATTTAATACGTAAGGATTACGAATTATCATTTCCTCATTCGACGTATACATTTTTGGGGCTCCGTACACGAAGGGTAACAAACAGAATCATGTTAATGTCGATATACACTCTCCGTTTGTCTGTCACAGAGGATTTTAAGGACAATAATATGTAGATAATTGAATTTTAACAAGTAACTATTTTATATTTCTAATAACAAATAATAATGAACTAAAACAAATTACTTTGCTCACCCGCGACCTTTTGCAAGAAAAGTTTGTTTTCCTCCATCTCCACATTGTAATAACACACACAAATCACACAAACTCAGCTATCACCACCACACTACACCGACCCGTTTCCAACTCAACCAGCACTCATCTTCAGAGCAATATAGAGTTCAGAGGAACTGCATGAACACCATTACTTGCACAGATGTAGCTTAGCTATCATAAGGTCGTGGGTGAGCAAAGTAATTATTTTAGTAACATTCTTGCTCGCATATCCTGCCGTGAAGCAGCAGTGCTTGCACTGTTGTGTTTCGGCGTGGAGAGTAAGACAGCCGGTGAAATCACTGGCACTTGAGGTAAACCATCTTAGGCCTCTAGGTTGGCAACGCATCTGCAATCCCCCTGGTGTAAGCGGTGGTGAACTCTTACCATCAGGAGACCCACTTGCTCGTTTTCCACCCAGTCGAACAAAAAAAAAATAATATTCTGAAAAGCGAAACCGCGGGTACCTAATGGGTGGTCAAGTTATATCTACGAAATATAGTTTCCTACCTCGGTATATGGCAGGGATGTCACAAGTAACCGGTAGTTTATTGTCTCGGACTGTCAAATCCTTTGTTCTTGTTATTTCCTCGTTAATAACCTTAGTTTAAAAAAGAATCATCTAACTGTTATACTCTTTTGCAATATCAACTTAAATTGCGAGAGTCAGGGTTCGCTTTGCAATAATGCGATTTAGGAGTAGGTAAAGGGGCTTTTAAAAACTATAACTGTAACTAATTTAGCATTGGAATCAATATTCGAAACCTAATAGGTATAGCGAGACTGGAAATATGTTCGAGCGGGAGGTGATTTAATTTTGGTGCCGCAGAATTATAAGACTCGTTTAAGTAAATTTGTTGAAAAGAATAATACAACCTCGTAATACGTACAAAATAATATGGATTAGAATCATGAAGCTCTCTAAGAAAAATAAAAGTTGTCGATAAAAACTGCAGGCCAATTCCTTTAAATTTAAATATTGCTACCAAATAGCTTCAACCAGAATTTCGTGTTAATTTATTGAATCAGGCGTTCAGGCGTTACGGAGGTCCATATCAATGAACACCATGTTGTTAGTGAATGAGTTCACTAACAACTTTAACATTGTTAAAAAAGTGATGAGTAATGCCATCTACAATCTGGTCACAGTAACCATGCAATTCGTGTGTAGTTAGCTACTGTGAACGTAGATGGCGTTAAAGTCTTAAAATTTCGATGGAAAGCGAGCGTCTTGGAACGAGTAACAGATGGCGTTAAATTTACTAGTAAGTACCTATAGTGTGCCTTGGAAATTGAAATCGATAAAGACGACATAAACGCAAACTAACAAAGTTATTACTAGCAATTTTCAATATCTAATGAATCCAGAGCAACACACAAACATCACGCCTGTATTCCCAAACGGGGTAGGCAGAGCACACGAAACGTTACAGTTTTAGCAATTTTAGGTTTTAAGATTGACAAAAACGGTACAATAGTGACAGGTAAATCCAGAGCAATCATGAACATATTACTACTAAATATGGCCGAATGTTCATTGCATAAGTAAGTTTCCAAATTTTATCATTTTTCTTTAAATAAAAATATATCAAGCTCAACACAAGAGTCTTCCACGTCTTCCATGCTGGCCTGTCCGGAATACACTGGTGCGCTTGCAAGCGTGTTACTGCTCGTAAATGTCATTCCAGTGTTTGTATAGGTTTGGAGTTGGACGCTTGGCAAGCCTCGCCAAGGGTGGAAATGTAGCGTTCAGAAAACCCTCATTGTCAGTTTATTATTTGTTTTCTATTGGCGCCGCTAAAGGCGCTGTGTATTTTAAACTATAATTGAGATTTTTTTTGAGGTTGTGTCGCCTTATGTGCCAAAGACTAGATCCTTGCTTTTGTTTTTTTTATTTTATATGCGGGTGGTAGGACCTAGTGCAGGGTCCGTCCGGATCGCTACCACCATCTTACTCGTTAATCCTACCGCCAAGCAGCAGTGCTTGCACTGTTGTGTTCCGGTGAGGAGAGTAAGACAGCCGGTGAAATTACTGGCACAAGAGGCATTTTACCTTAGCCCTCTAGGTTGGTAACGCACCTGCAATCCCTCTGGTGTTGCAGGTGTCCATGGACAGTGGTGATCACTTACGATCAGGTGACCCATTTGCTCATCTCATTTGCTTATATATAAGGTCCTTTATAGGATGGGAGCGTGCACTCGGTAAAAAAACATTAAATATATTTAGACGACTGGGTAGGGAGAACCCAGATTTAGTGATGGACAGTCACCGTCTAAAGAACCCGGCTGCACGTCCCCAACTTACAATTGAGATTAAGGGGCTGTTTCACCACACCTTGATTAATATTATTTGGCGGATAAATGTGATGCCGTCTCCGTCGATTCGAACAAAACAAACAGAGACGCGACATCACATTTATCCGTCACATAAATTTAATCAATGGATGTCGTAAGAGGCGACTAAGGATATAGGTTAAGGTATACCGTAGGCGACAGCCTAGCAACCTGTCACTGCCCGTATTGTACCGTTTTTGAAAAACTTAAAACAATTGCTAAAAGTGGCTCCGAAGCGGTAACGTTTCGTGTGCTCTGCCTACCCTATTTGGGAATACAGGCGTGATGTGTGTGTGTATGTACGGTGAAACAGCGGGTAAATGGGACTTAGTTGAAGAAAACAAAGTGTTTATAATAAAAATCACAGTCGTTTAATGTTAATAAATACTGGTTATTAGGATAGACATAGAGATTTACCAAAACCTTTAGCGCTGTCGGAAAGGTAAGTTAAATCTAATTAAGTCTAGTTTATATTTAGGTATGAGTACATGCGAGTAGTTTCCTACGCCGCCAGTAAATTAAACTAATATCAAAAATCTTCCGCTGAAGATCATCATTTCATTTATTCAGCTTGATCAAAAACATAAAGTGACATTAAGTATTTAAATTCTTATTTGCACGAGTCCCGTTTTGCATTATAACGTCCTAGGTAAAATAATTCTAATATTTTAATATCAATAAATAGAAGAGAATATATTATATAATAATATAAGGTAATAAACAGTACTGATGAAGAATCTCTGACAAAATTATGTGAAATTGATGCTATGGTCAAGCATTTTTTTTTTACTTTAAAAACAGGTAGACTTTACTTTAAAAACTGCAAAAACAGGTACAGGTAGGTCGCGAGCGGTACCCATTTGTGATCGTTTTCTACAGAAACGGAAAAGTACAAGAACAAGTTGAACACTTGCCAATAATGTCATGTTTATTAAATTCTGGAACCATTAAAAATTCGAACACGGTGCTGTAAATCAATTCGAAATATTTCAGCAAATGTTTGAATAAGCTAAGCACACCTGTATTAGTGTTTCGGGGAAACGTTCATTGCTGAACTTTGGCCGTCCCCGAGGATCACCAATGGCTTTCCGCGAAACCATAATTTAAAAAAAAAACACTTGTGGTTGACAAATGCAACACGATGTATCAAGTCATATCAAATAAAACATGTAGGAAACCTTTGCAAGAGCGTCAGTTCAGTCAGGCTTGCTCAAACATTTACTGAAATAACACAAACTATTTAATTTCATGACACCGTGTACCTTTACCGGATGGCGGATAATACCTAATTGTCAGTTTACTTCAATTGCTATATAACGCAAGGCTATAAACAGCAATATCCTTTTTCCTGTTTTCCTTGGTTTATACAGGATGAAACGTTGAACTCGGTTAATAATGGACATTAATATAATGCCTTAATCCATTTGTTAAAAATAGTCTGAAAAATGTTGCTGTTTCCGTACATTGACTTAGTGATTTAAGTAATTTGAACCATGTATGGAAACCAGACTATTGTCCAGCAAACTGTGCATGAAACACTAATTTTGATTCACGTTCAATGTTTCACCCTGTATAGTAAAACTTGTTTCCACACGAGACGTTTTATTTTAAATCAAGCTAAATAATAATAGTGCAGTTTCGTAAAAGAGCAGTGGAGCAAGGACCTTCCGAATCGTCTTATCTTATTAGTTGAATTCCACCTCGCATCACAAGGAGAGCTAAGACCATTGAGTTGTGAAAGCAAGATAAATACGATATTTTCCGACAAGATACGATGACAAAACGTTATTCACTACAAACCGTAACCGCATTGATACGGGTATACACATTTAGCATCTAATTTTGACACCAGTAACTGAATTTAACACGATTTTCATACCGAACTAACTATAGACTCCTACCAAACAAAGTTCACAAAACATTCTCGAAAGCAACATACGAATTATTATTGGTGCTGTGAGGAACTTAAGATTAAGTCATGGGCCCGGCGTTTATAAAACCTTATCTAATTAACCCCTAGGAGTGTAAAATTAACTAATCTGAACTATTAAGCTAGATATTTCGAAACCTACCGAACGTTAACCTAGCCTACGCCAAGCGTCAGAACACGCGGGAACTGCTGCCGAATATAAAAAACGCCTTTTGCTCGGTTACTTTAACCTTTTAACTTTTCATTACAGAAAAAAAGAAACAGACAACATTACAGAAGTAGTAATTGGCTACTTTACATTAACTTTTTACTGTAGAAAAATACACACACACATCACGCCTGTATTCCCAAATGGAGTAGCAAAACCAAACCTAAAAATAGGTTGCTTTAACCTATTATGATAGAAAGACATAATAAATAAGAACCATTTAATAAATAAGACTAATAAGAGTAATGTAATTATTTTGAATTCAACAATTATCGTGCTACTTCTCCTGTTCGTGTTCAGAAGAAAATTGCTTATCCAGTCCTTAGATATTCACGAAGAGAATTTTTAACTGCTATGCAGTATGTTTACAAATATCTTTTTAGGTGTATCCTCAATGTTTAAAGCTAATCTCACTGTTGAAGAGAAATTATCGTACTTTTAGTACTACGTTCTTGTTTTTCATCGGGCTGGTACAGTTTCAGCCATAACTTATATAAAATTCTTAAGATTGAATTCCACTCTCGACTAGCTTAAAGAACGTATAAATTTTGCCTTTATTAGCAGTCTCATAAAGTATACTTATTACAAGCTTGTAAATATACATAGATCTCTGTAGCATTGCGGAATCTTTCCAACACTATAGTATAATCTTAATAGATATTGAATTTTTTTACATCATCTTTAAGATGCATAGTTGCATCTAAACAATCATCTTCACCGTGTAATTGATGATGACGATGTTCAAAACTAGCCAGCATTATATTCATATAATTAAGAGTTTGAAATATCACCATAACCAGTTGTGATGTATATCGAATAAGTTTACTTCATCGAAGGTTTCTAAAATAACCGAGCAGAAGAATTTGTTCACTGAATTAAGTAACTATTTTCGAGCTAAATGTACCTAACTAACTACGATCGATTTGAGAATTCACCATGAGTTGTAATACCGTCATAATAATAATATTGTCATTTATTATTTCTATCCATCACAAAATTATCTTTGCTAATGGTAAAAACTGGAACTAATAGCACTCCGTGATAAATACGCGATCAGCTTTGATAACTATGATATTTTAATCGATAGTAAGTTTGTAATCTTAACCAGTACTTGCTAACCTTTCTTTGTTGCAAACCATTTCTGAGAACGTCATTTGCGTGAGTGAGACTAACGAACTTAAGGGATTTTTTTCTTGAGTGTGAAAGAGAAACAATTTATAAAGCGGTCTTTATATGCTTTTAATAGAAGGCCACAAACCCATGGCGCTCTCTGTTCTTAAAACTATTGGAACATGCGTGACTTAACAATAATTTCAAAGGCTGAGTCGACAACTAGATAACTATCTACTAAACCTTTCATTAAACCTCATTCTAATTTAACTCTTACCTACGTTGATACGAAAATTTGGTGTTGACTGACATAAGATTATAAATTATACTTAATTGTTGATATTACGAAAGATCTTATTGAGAACCAATCACCGGTACAGAACGTTCGATTTTATATCTTAGTTACAAGCTTGCTGCTAAGTCAAATAGGCCGCAATCACATAATACAATCAGCAATTAAAGGAACCTAAACATTTCAACGTAACGATTGGAATTATATTACAAAACTAGCTGTGCCCGCGGCTTCGTCTGCGTGGACTTAGAATTATTTCAGCCATTTATTGTTTTGACTGCCTAGCAGTTTACAAAAGACACCTGCCATCAAAATTGACTTAACTCTCATAGCGTGATAAATGACCTCGCGACATGCTGCTACAATTAGATGTCAGCTGCTCTTACTTTGGAATTGTTTTTCTAAGAACCCATTTATCAAATTTTATTTTTTGTATAAGTTTTAAATCATTTCACGGACAATACCTATATGAGAAATACTATAATAGGTAACCCAGGTTTTCGCGAAATCAACGATTCTTTCAAAAGTGTTCGATAAAATTCTTTAGATTGACGTACCTACTTACTACTTTTTTATTTGTGAACCGATTCAAATAAAATAAACACTAAATGTTAATCCAAGGAAACGAAATATATTGGTGAAAACTGCATACTCCTAGGTTAAGCCGTTTCTGAGATTAGCGTTAGCAAACGCACAGACAAACAGAATTCTAAAAATTATTGTTTAGGGTTCTATTGCACCAATAAATACCCCCAGAAACAGTTTTACTCAAATAATTTCAATGTACAGACATAGACTTGTTACAGATTTATTATATTGTATAGATGTACATACTTTGCAATTCCAAATATCCACCCAACACAAACTGCATTTAAATGAAACATTTCGTAACATTAAAGCTTAAATTTGTGCCTACTGCATCATCTGCAACTTAAACCTTAGCACTAAGTACGAAACAAGCCGGATGAAGACGAAGAAAGCGCTGAGTGCTGCGACGTCCACCCAAAAATTTGCTTTGTCCATAGTCATTTCTTTCAAGAAAGACTCTGGTTTCCTAAAATGGCAATAGACTTCTGAGCAATGAAGTTTCTCTCTTCCATAGCCGTATATGGAGAGCATGGCTCCTTCGAAGCCGTATCTTACGTAGCTGAGGTAAGTGACCCACTGAAGGTAGCCAGGTATGGCCTTGAAGTTGACGAAGAAGCCAGAGAAGAGAACGACCGGGATGGTGGTTACAGGGCCGAGGTAGACGCCAGTTTCTATCTTCATGGCGGCCCCGATGAGGAGGCCTAGCGACTGTGCCACGAGAGCTGTGAGGATGTTGATGGTAGTGAACATGAGGATCCGATCTGTCTGCATCGGCTGGCCAGTCATAAAGTACACTATTATGACATATACACCGCTGAAGACTATCTGCGGAGAAATAAATTAGAAATATTAAAGAGGACGTCATTTGTCAATAGTTGGTTTGAATTTCATTTGTATTTTTTTACAATTGCCATCGAAGCTACAAAACCTGAGGCATATATGATATTACAAAGTTACTAAATTGTGTGAATAAAATACCTGGAAGGGTAGGTCCGCAAGCGTTTTTGCAAAGTAGAAAGCTTTTAATGAGTACCAATAATTTAAATGCTCTCTCACAAACACACTTATTTCCGTCGGGACTGAAACAAAAACAACAATTAACACCCATCCGACTCAATAAAGTACTTAACACAATTAATTAGTCTCAGTACATAAAAAGGCATATCTTTATTATTATAGGAACTGACAATTCCGCAAGTTACTCAGAAGCAAATATTGCTAAGGGTTTACTGGTGCAAAATTTGAATTGCTGTACACATGGCAATCATAAGTATTTCATGTCACATCATATTTAAACTTACATGTTAGGATTGTAGGCATCATCGCCGTGAACATTGTAAACATGACAGTGAAGAATATGCAGCCAGCGTTGCTCATGACCTTTGCGGCGTCAGAACCAATGTCATAATACAGGAAACCGATCAGCAGCCCAACGACCGTATGCGAACATAGCCTTAAATGCGTCAGCATCTGATCTCGGAGGATGCTTCGGAATGTACGCTTCAGCAAAATCCAGAACTGCTTGAAGCCTGATGTGGGGAATCCGGTCTTCACAGGTTTCTTGGTGAAGCTTTCGCTGGAGTCCAGGAGTGAGGTGGTGCAAGTGACGGGAGCGAGGTTAGTGGAGTTAGGGAGTGCGTTCTGTTTTTCTGGATTGGGTGCTGGTCCAGACATGTCTATTACTGTGCAAGTCGGCTTGTCTGGAAAAGAAAGCTAAGGTTAGGAAATTGTTGATGACGTACCTAATACGATTAGTTTTATGAATCAACGAATAAGACAGTACTACGATTACGGTGGTTAGAAAACCTGACTACGAAGCTTGAGGTCCCGGGTTCGAATCCCGGCCCGGGCAGATATTTGTATGAATAATACGAATGTTTGTTCTGGGATCTTGGATGTTTAATATGTATTTATCTATATAAGTATGTTTATCCAATGCCTAGGTGTTCATAGTACAAGCGTTGCTTAGTTTGGGTTGGGACTAGGTCAATTGGTGTCAAGTGTCCCATGATATTTATTGATTTTATTTTATTTATTTATATAGTTTCAAAATATTTCTAAATGCCACTAGATAGGAAAAGAACCTCGGTTTAGAATAAAGCTTTTTCTACTCGCGTACTGCTGACGATACCGCTATCGGCAATCCAATGAGGTGCATTGTGTGATCGCAACTTTGACATTTGATTGTGAAACGTTTCACAAGGTCCTTTTTTGCACTGCAAATGGCGGGATTTAAACAAAAAAAACTTCAACCATTCTATTTTATTTACTTAATTATTGTTAAATCGACTTTAAAGATTAATTAAAATATGTTTACATACACAATTATTGAATAATGAATACTTACACAACGGACAATAAATGAATTTTACAGTTATTAATAAATTTAAATATTTCAACATTATTTAATTTGGCTGTACCTATTCGAAAAAGTACCCGGGTCCATTCTAATAAGGTTGTAATTAGTGAAAAAAAAAAGTTTCAAAATAGCGGGATTTGTTTTGCTTTTTTGCACGGAGTTCTTGAAAATTAAAAGAAATAAAAGAGTTAATCACTATTTAAACGACTTTTTATCTGTGAAAATGTGTGACTTTGGTGAATTAAGTGATGCAGAAATTATGACGCCGCCAGAAATAAAACAGCCGGCAATGGAAGTGAGCAGTACTTTGCTACCTTTAAAATCGAAAAATTCATTTATTGTCCGTTATTTAGGTATTCATTATTTATTAATTGTTTATGTTTGAGCTCGTAGAAGAAGTAAGGTATGCAACTATTCATAATCAGCCATTGAGACACTCATACGTATCTATTATAACATTCGGCTTCGCCTCATGTCATAAACTCGCACTCGTGTCTCAATGGCCCTTATTATGATACAGTTGCATAAATAACTATTGTTTAGTAGTGCTTAAATGCATGGAACTGTAAGGCTGCGTTCCCACCAGAGATGAGCGAGGATATGTTGTGAGAAACGTGTTTTTCATGAACCAATAGGAACGCTTTATCGCTCCGCTCAGCTGTTTCCACTAGAGCTCTGCGGTGCGAGGTTTTTTTTTTCATCAAATGACAATATTAATATCTGAATTTTAAAAATCTATTTTCCCAGCTTTTATTTTAGATATTCTAAAAGGAATCCTATTATTCTAACTATAATCTTAGGTGATCACTCTGATCACTTAAATAAAGACAAATTCCATATCGTATAAAAAATAACAATGTTTTAACACAATCAATAAAACTTGTATCAAATAACTTCCTTTGTGCCGGGCACGGATATTTTAAGATATCACTTGGGTATAAAAATAACCGAGCCAATATGGTGTTTGACCTTTGACTTTTAGGCTGTTAGACCACTCGTTTAGATAAATATGTAGCACCCATACAGGAAGCCATTATACGACTACAAACTTAAATAAACTGTCCCGATAACAGTCAGTGCTGACGTAAACATTATGACAATAAACCAGTTCCATCAGATTTGTGGATAAAAGATATAAGTAGTACTGGGGACCTAAATGTTTAATTTTTATTTCGGCAAAAAACGGTACAATATAGAAAAAAAACTTAAGAAAATAAGACTTAAACGAAACATAGACCAGCAAATATGCCACTATTAAATTATACAGTAGAGTAACACGTACAAAGAATATAAATGACCTATTAAACAATAATTTAGTTGAACAAAACGAAACTAATGTTTTAACAGGGCAGCTTTAAACCTGTTAAGAGAAAGGTTGAATATATCTAATTCCGAAAATTAAGTATTGTAGGTTTTACAAGCTCTACGTATAAAAGCATTGGAAGCATATCTTCTACGAGTGAACGGGACATGAAACAACTCTATAGTCATACATGACTTATGATGCTTTGAGGGAACATGTCAAAAAATTAAAACGGTCTCCTCATGAGGCCATATAAAAGATCGAATCCAAAGCGTACCCATTTAAATTTGTTAAACATTGGAACTATTTAAATGTAGAGCATGACAGTACATTGTAGACTGTATATCCTCGATGATACTGCAATGCCGCGTACGTAACCAACAATGTCTGATGCCGCGTACGCGTATCTAACTAGAGGCAAAAATTTACAGGAGAGCGTTAAAATTAAATAATGAATACCATGGGGCACTTGACACCAATTGACCTAGTCGCAAACTAAGCGAGCATGCAAAAATATCAGACACGTCCTTCCGGCTCTACAAATAGAGTCGTATCTGTTATTTATGATGATAATGATAAGCCGTTTATTTCGGACAGAATCCATATAAATAAATGGTCGTAGTAGGTATATGATAGTAGGTAAACTTGTCGATCAATCGTGTAGGTTTAGTTAGGTTAGTGTGCACCACGGAAGAATAAAATCAAGAACAAAAAATTGTTTTTATTCTTCCGTTGTGTGCACTAATTGGGTTCCCAAACTATGCATTGCGACACTGTCTTAGCGCAGTACACATGGCTCGCCCTACATCTACATACGTGTCTAGAGCTAAACGCAGGTATTTTTTTTACAAAAACGTCGCAAAAAATACGTATAAAAAATGCCAGTAAAAACATGTTTAAAATTCTTGGTTAGTCACTAGGCGATAAAGCCTAACTTCCTGTCGACAAATAAAATGGTAGTCCTCATGGAAAGACCTTTTAGCAGAATTATGGTGCCTCCTTTAGATACTATCAATGATGATGTATGTTATGTATAGCTAAGTTTAGTTAAAACTTTGGATCTTAGTGTCAGAAAAACGGTCCAGCAAGGTGACAGACTTGTGGCTCAGCGAGTTTTTTCGCTCGTGTGTTGGACCAAAGAGTGCGAAATAAAGTGACAACTTACACACACACGTACGCGAACTAATTAATTTCTTACTGGTACTTTAAACCCCGCCGTCGAATAAAGGGTCTGTTGGCTTCGTGTCGGAACCATTTCTATCCCTCAAACGGCAAAGGGCGGCCGTAAAATGTACTCACCCAGACCAATTTCGAGCGACTTGACGTTGTTCTTAGCCTGGTTGTTGAAGTTAGAGTTCTGTGGGGCGGTAGAGGGTTGCACGCGGCCACAGTTGCCCTTGTTGACAGCCATCACCAGTTTGTGGACCCAGTCTCCGTGCTCGCCCGTCGCTACCTCCATCACTGGAATATGGAGTTGACCTTAAGCATTGTTGGTTAAGCGTGATAATCTGCTGGGATGTCCTTGATGTGTTCCTTTACGTCTGGCCAGTCATCGTTCTAAGTATATAGGGACAAGTGAAGAATATGGGAGAGGCCTTTGCTCAATAGGTAAAGAGAGAATGAGACAACAGTCCAGGCAGGGTAATAAATATTGATAAAAAAGAATCTGCTTTGAGCAAAACCTTCGACGATTCTTTTTTTGAGACTTTTGTCTTACGATAAGCAAATACATCATTTTGCGTGTGTGTGAGTGTGTTCTTTTGTGTTTCTCTATCACGCTAAAACGTCAGGATGGATTTGGATGAAATTTGGTGCGTAATTTAATCTCTGGAATAAAACAAAGACTTCTTTTTATTCGGATGTCCCCGCAGGATCGGCAAGTACCTATACTTGTAAAATCCCAAAAACTTAACCATTAAAGTTTAGACATGAAATTTTACATTTGTGCCCTATATACTATACGAAGACCAAGAAATTTGAAGGGTTCCCGTGGAAAATTAAGTAATATGTAAATACGCAAATTTCAGTTCAACTGCCAGACTTCACACATGTGAAGCCGCGGGAATAAGTTAGTATCAAATAGAGAAGAACATTCTGGGACTTATTGTTGTGAAGGAAAATGTAATAAAATAAGTAGCATCCGAGTAAGGCTCGACATTACAAGGCCTCTTGTGTTTGGCACGGTGTAGGTACATTTGGCCACCTTGTGACGTGACTAGCGACCGGTACAAAGTCCAATGGAAACTTTGACTTGAATTAATTATTCCTTGACTGCTAATTATCTACGCTATGTCATTGTCGCATGCTCAGCACACAATGTTTTGATATAAAAATAATAAAATTATGTAAGTGCATAACCATAATTTTTAAATATTTTATATGTGAAGATGACCTCACTGTTCAATGAATGCATGCATGTTATATAAATAATCTGACAAAATAGCAGATACCGTATCGGGTTAAAGTGAAAACAATCGAACAATTGCAAGTTAAACAATGGAACAATAAAATTAACATTATTTTTATTACAAACATCACAACGTCGAAACGGTTGTGGCCAAAAAAAGAGCTATTTAAGATGATCGAAATTTACTCACCATAATCGGCAGGGTTGTGGTAGCTGGGGCAGCTAAGGCCCAAGTTGGAGAGGAAAGGCACCAGGTCCTTGACCTTGCCCTGGTATATACACTGTCCCTCAGCAAGTGTGTAGAGGAAGTCGAACATCTCGAAAAGCCGAGCGGACGGCTGATGGATCGTGCAAATGATGGTCCTTCCACCTCTTGCCAACGACTTAAGCAGCGATATGCATTGGAAACATGACGAACTATCCAATCCCGACGTAGGCTCATCAAAGAACATCACTGGGGGATTGTTAACTAACTCTAACGCTATTGACAGTCGCTTTCGCTGACCACCAGAAAGATTAATTGTCCTCGTGTCACTTGCATCAACAAGGCCTAATGTTTCTATAATCTCGTTGATCACTATCTTCTTCGCTTGTTCTGTCATATCCTTTCCTAACTTCAAGTTCGCGGACACATGCATTGCTTCTTTGACCGTCAAATGTGGAAGCAGGCAGTCATCCTGCATGATATAACATGACAGCTTTCGGAACCGCCTCAGGTTCCTCTCCTTGCCGTTGATGAGCACTGACCCGCTGACATTCGAAGTTCTGAAATCGGAGACAGTTTTTTTATAGTAGTAATGTTTTAAATATTCTGGACACATTCCAAGACCGATTTGGATAGCATGCCACGTTTATTTAGACGAAGGGTTCAAAAATAGTGCCTAGCAATGGTAAATAACTGGTTCGTTTCGTCCCATTTACCACCTATTTTATCACCTATTCGCAATGAAAACTGAACAGCGAATAATATTTCTCGTAACTTGATGTTTTATAAACAATCACTTATTGTTTTTTTGAATGCTCAGTTCGTTGTAATATTAAGAGTTTTTTACTACTTTAGTTAGTCTGATAAGAAAAAAGTGCCTAATTTATGAGTTATGACGTCCACTTAGACCTCGTGTCTGTAGTGTCCCATCGGCTTCCTCTTCCGGTCAGACCAACGGGCCAAGACAGTCTGATAAGGCTTGCATATTTGCTCTAGCAAAATATTTTAATTTCGTTATTATCAGGTACGTAAATTATAATGTCAACAGTCTTATTATCATGAAGTGTATTGTTACCGTAAACATTCGACGAGGCAAACAAATTCTCTCGTTTTAAACTAGATTAAAAACTTTTAGTGCTACTTACTTGTATCCCGCTAATATGTTCATGAGCGTGCTCTTCCCAGCGCCCGAGGGTCCCATGATGGCCGTAAGCTCTCCGGACCTGAAGGTGCCATTGATGCATTTGAGGAGTGCCTTGTACCCTCGCTTCCGGCCCTCGCTGACGGAGTAGGAGAGGTCTGAGAACTCAATGTCGACCGGCGGCCGCTTGGGCAGGTGTGTGAGGGACGCCATTGGCTTTTTTTGATCGCCGTAGCCGTTCGGGATCTTGCGGACTAAGCCGGTTATAGCGGCCGTGCCGGCGCCGCCATTGCAGAGGTTGATTTGTGAGCCTCTGGAAAGAAAACACAAATGATTATTTAGATATTTTCTACTGTTTGAGGTTAATCGCTGTCAAAACGTTCCAACTAAATATTAACCTCCTGAAAACACGTTTTCGACTTTTTCTACAACGTAGTGATAAAATTTTTATAAAGGTCGACGTGAATAGCGCCGTGGCTATTGACAACTGTTTTATTACACGGAACTAACGTCATCGGTAGCCCATAGTACTTACCGCTATTTGTCTATAATATAAACGAAGTTGAGCCTTCCATCAATCGCGTGTGTGTGAACAAAAATACAGTGTACACGTGCGCTAGTGTGCCCTTGACACAGCTCCCAGACGGAGAGATCGTTGTTTCGGTGCGAGTGTACTGGCCACACGCAAAAGTTTTTTTTTTTTTTGCTGAATGGCTTCCATATCTTTTAGTTGCATAAACAGCGCCATTGTCGAGTTTTTCTCGTGATTTTTATTACATTTTGCGTTTAATTGTGATCGACGTTTATTTATTGGTAATATGTCTGTAACCCGTTTACCATCCCTATGTTTAGCCATTAATCTGTATTTTACGAGTACGTCTGTGTTTACTTAAGGCTATGTGTCCAATTTTTACTTGTGCGTGATTTTACACAATAATAAAGCAAAACAATTAAGCTACTGCGTAGTAAGAAGGCTTTCTTAATTATCACCACAATTCTACTTTATCTGATATGATATGCTGTTCCTATTTGTGTAGGTCCTAGCCAAAAAATAATTGACTACATTATGTAATATTTGATAATTACTAATAAAGTTCGCAGATATTGAATGTCATTCATATTTATTTAATCAGATATTATGCCATTTTATACTTAACCATCAGTGTAAAACTTATATAAAACATTGAAATAGTTTTTTTTTCGTGATATTTTTTATAAAATTTGCGAATTTTCGAAATTAATTCGCGGGCGGCCATGACACTTAACGGTATTTTGAGATAGATCCGGGAGCCGGTGTTTCGGTACTTCGCGTGACGCCGGGAGCCGGTCGCTTGACACCCGACCGGAAGGTAACTTAGAAACTCCGTTTCCTAAATAGGTAGACCTGTGTTTTAGGATAAACGGTGGTCCTCCCCTACCTAATTGCTATGCTGTTCAAATTGATTGCATGCTTAAAGAAAATATAGCAAAATAAAACAATAATAAAAATAAAATTAGTAACTATTCTTATAAATTAGTTTTTGTGCCATAATTTGTATGTATGTAAACTCTTTATTGTACAAAAGAAAAGAAACAAAATACAATTTACAAACTTTGAGATATTTGTACAAAGGCGGACTTATATCCCTTTAAGGGATCTCTACCAGTCAACCTTTGAGAGGATGAAAGGAGCAATCAGTATTTTTTTAAAACGTAGAGGTGTTTTATAGTATGAAATGCTTCCTATGCTTAGTGAAAGGGAACGACCACTGGCAGAGAGCCAAGCTCTTGTTATCAGGGCAAGGGATGCACATATATTGTCAATTTATGAATACACGAATTACATAATACATTAGGTATCTGGGCCAATCAACTATTTTACCGACACTTTGGGCGTCTCCTGCGTTACCAAAATTGTCTCTGGCGTTACCAAAAAATCGTACTTCCAACAAGATATTTCACGGTTTAATAGCTTTAACTTACGTAGGATGGCATGTATTCATGTACACCATCTATTAAATTACAGAAAAAACATGTTTACATACAAAAATCTGCAATTGTTTGAAAAATGTCGCGGACAGATTAGTGTCGGTAAAAAAGTTGGTTGGGCATGCAGAACTGGTCCCGGTTAAAGATTTCTGATACCCGGTTCTGAGATGTATATAGAACCTTCAAGGAACCGGGTATACCCGGGTATTTCAGAACCGGGTAGAACCGGTTGCATGCCCTAATTATATGCAACTTCAATTTTAATTTGCTTGAATTACCGTCCGAGGTAAGGACTCCTTCGCCCAGAGGTCGTTCTTCAAACTTTTTGTGTTTATTTTCTCAGAAAACGGGGGGACCGCGAAGCAGATAAATTATATCTATATATTAAATTGGCTTCTCTTAACTCAGTTAGCTCACAAAAATCACAAAATTTTTAAAACGTCCAGAAAATACAAATCGATGTGAACTTTACAAGTAGGTATAATAACATATTCAATTCACAGGGCATACGCAGATCTTATGATAACATAACAGAGAATTAAAAAAAATTATGTGGTCATAATTGTCTGCTCTGAAAAATTATTACATCGACCTTCAGGTCAATTTACGTACTAATAGGCTTATAAGCAATGTCGCTTTACAAATTGCTAGAAGGATCGGAGCTCGATTCCATTAGCGTAATAACCTACTTTTATTAATACTAGGTTCTATAAATTAATTAAAAAGTTACTTAGTTCGGGCCTACTTAATTAAGTCATACAGTAATAATTGTTAAGTGCACGGAGTGGAAGTGATCTGAAGCATTTAAATAATTCAGAAACATAACACGATTTATCTCAAAATTTGATAAAATCAAAATGGAGTTGAGGATAGTATTTATAGCCCAAAAGGAATCAGCTCATCCTTGATTTCCAGAACTATGATTTTAAAGTCATCTTCAATTAAGTATGTAAATGAAAACCAGTATAGGTCAGAGGGGCTACTCAAAAATTCTAAATTCAGGGTTCGTGTCGTACCGTCTCTTTTCCTGTCCTACTGCAAGCGAATCGGCACGATACGAAATTGGAATTATGAACTCCGTAGGCCAGGGTAGCTACTCCGAAATTCTAAAATCGCAGTTCGTATCGTACTGTCTCGTTAGGTACTATTATTATGAACGAGACGGCACAATACGAAGTTTAATTTTGAACTTCCTAGTAAATAATAATGCCAGTTCACACTGAGGAGCGACGCTGCATATTCCATTGAAATAATGCGTTGAAGAATGAGATGATTACTTGTTTTATGAATTGCCGCTTTGATGAATAAACCTAAACGAAATAAATTATAATCTTTGAACATTAAATTGAAGCCAATTTTAAGATCTTAAGTAAGATGAGTAAACTAAATATAAAGTTTCGAAATATACAGCTTAGAATTACATTGACACCAAAAAGTTAACATGGTTACAGCAGGTTTCAGAAAAATTTAAGATAGAACAAAATAGAAATGCCCTGAATTGAATAAATGACTGAGGTAACAAATAGAAAATACGTAAAATGCGTTAATAAATTAATAAATTATTCATTTCTGAATAACTTTTTTACCGAGTCCGCGACATTTTTCAAACAAGAAATAAACATGAATTAATAGATGGTGCACATGAATACATGCCATCCTAAATAAGTTAAACCTATTAAACCGTGAGATATTAAGTACGATTTTTTGGTAACGCCAGAGACAATTTCGCAGGAGACGCCCAAAGTGTCGGTTAAATAGTTGAACAAAATATTTAATTTATTTATTTGTTATTAAATGTTAAGTTATGTCGAAAATCAAGCCCAAAAACTTAGTAAATAGCACTAAGGCAGGGTAACCACCAGGCTGCAAGACTAGCAAGATGATTAAGATTGGTTTTTACTATTTTTGTATTTGTTATTTTTAGTTTCTCCAACAGTAAATTTTATTACTTTCTCGCTATCGTCTAGAAACTTTAACAGGGTACGTGAGCCATAAGTTTGAGAAACCCTGCACTAAGGAATGAACTCTCTTAACAGGACGGCTGCGTCCTCGTTAATTCATCGTCAAAGTTACAGTTGAGGCTAGCTGGGATATTGGATGACCTAAAAGCCCTTAGGAACTTAAGCCTTCAAGGCTTTGAATACTCAAGATAAAGACCAGAACCTATTTAAATTGCCCGACCACCGGCCATGACTTCGCGACGCGACTGGTGGTGCGACGAGCGACTCTCTTATATCTTGTAAAAAGCGAACGATAATTACAATTCCTTTTTTATGTTCGTAATCCCACCTAAAATAGGGCCCTGTCTGACAATCAGCGCCTGACCTCGCGCCCATCACATGCTGAGACCAGGACACTATTTCCTTAGGTACTATATTGGTAGTGTTAATTTAAATATGTAAGTATTCTTATTTGTAATTTACTCACATTTTGACACTATTTCCTTAGGTATATTGGTACTGTTGATTTTAATAAGTAAGTAAATATTCTTGGTTGTAATTTACTCACATTTTTCTTGCTTATTCTGTTTTTTTTTTAAATTCAGGAATATTTATTTAACTTTAGTTTTTAGTTTTTTATCTACATATCTCATTTGATAAGATGTAACCAAAGTGGTAGAAGCCGTAGTGGCCTAGTGGTTTGACCTATCGCCTCTCAAGCGGAGGGACGTGGGTTCAAACCCCGGCTCGCACCTCTGAGTTTTTTCGAAATTCATGTGCGGAGTTACATTTGAAATTTACCACGAGCTTTGCGTGAAGGAAAATCGTGAGGAAACCTGCACATACCTGCGAAGCAATTCAATGGTGTGTGTGAGTTCCCAATCCGCACTGGGCCCGCGTGGGAACTATGGCCCAAGCCCTCTTGTTCTGAGAGGAGGCCTGTGCCCAGCAGTGGAACGTATATAGGCTGGGATGATGAACCAAAGTGGTCCCTGGTAAAAATGGTTACAGTAACCATCCCTGGTAACCGCTGCAGGGGTAGCAAGTATTCGCGGCCAAACCACAAACTAGGGTTTTGGGAGACTGAAGCACTAGTTTTGCTGGCAACCAACGTTTAGAATTAGGGCCTGTTTCAAAACCCTCCGATGATTTTCAGATATTTTAAGTGACGGATACCTATATTAATCTCTAGTGTCGTCTCTGGTGTGTCGTCAGTGTTTAACAGGGAATTGGTGGTTAAGGTAAACTTTTCAAGGTACAGTTTATTGTCCAGTTACGGGTATAAAATACTACTAATATTATAAACGTGAATGTTTGTGTGTATGTGTTTGTTACTCTTTCCTGCGAAAAATAAATTTCCATTTAAATTTTACCCATCAACCGAACAACCAAAAAATAAAGTCCCGTTTGCACAGTACGAGAAACATCGTACGAGGTTTACTACGTTGCAGCGCCAGCGATCGATCATCGACGGCTGCAATTTGTACCGATAAACTTAAATGAGACTTAATGGGTAAGTTAGTGTCAATTTTGATTAGTTTAATTACTCAAAAACAACAAGTAAACTGTGTCGCCGTGGCAGGTATTTAATCTTGTTTTTAACCGTAACCATATTTCATTGAAGGTTATTACAATACGATAAATCCATAATTTTAAACACCTGGTATTAAATTCATCCAAAATATCGTTAACGCTTTCTAGAACGACTCACAAAAATAATCGAACAATGGGTAACCAAGCAACGACACAACAATGGAACCTAAAGACCGACTGAACTACTCGTAGAGCCACGTAAGCAAGTCGACCGTTCTAAATCGCATCACGCTTGTACGTACAGTCACCAGCATTAATATCTGCCACGGCGGAGCGTGCAAAAAATATCTGACACGTAGAAATAGAGTCGTATCAGATATTTATGCACGCTTGTTTTGTCAGATATTGGTGCTGGTGACTGTACGAACACGTGAAATATAAATAAGTGTGCTGTGAGTATGAGTCTACAAGATGTTTTAAAAAACGAAATAGTATATCATGGAATGGTTGGGTTAGTTTGATAGAACACGCTTGCTGTCTTTCAAGATTGTTTTATATTGTCGATCACAAAATGTTTCAAAACATTGGTATGGATGTTAAAAGTGCACCTCGTCAAATTTTTATTAATAATTATTGTGTTAGTTTCAAAAGCTTTATATAATTTATTAATTTTCTTGTTTTAATTCAACGATGACAAGGATATTTTATACTCATTTAATATAATTTATTGAAGCACGATTGTTTTTAAAAAAATTGCATGTCGAGCTGTCAGCTGAATACTGTGACTGTAATTTAATTACTTAAGATCTTGTAAACGCTTTGTAAATGTATTCTAGCAAATAAAGATTTACTTACTTACTTACTTTACTTACTTAAAAATTCCGATGAACATGCTACAATATTCTGGATTAATTAAAAAAATATCTAAATATCTTTTGTGATGCGTGTGAAGAAATAACTATGACAGCGTTTTCAACTAAACTGCCTCTACGTATAATCGAGCATTCATTGGCAGTTCAAAGTGTAACCGAATGTCTATTGTGGATTCTAGTGGACGAAAGGAACATTAATCAACAGCTATGTTTTTTATCGTAACACTGAATTTCAGAAAATACATAGGTAGTCTTACGAAAATATTATGAGTAATTAATGACAGTCCTGTCGTGCTGAACTTTTGCAAGAGGTTCTGTTTATAAAGGAAGATTTACCAGCAAAAATTATATTGTACGTTCTTTAGATCAAATTCTCAAATAGTAGTTAGTACAAGTATTTCTTTCAAATTGGTACTGCAGTGGTTATTAAATTAAAAAGGACACCCCTTGTACCCGTTCACTGTTTAAAATGTAAAAGTATAAATTAAATAAAACTAGGTTGCCAGTTCTAAAGCGAACAAGCACAAAAGAGTTTACAATAGTACTTACTATCTTTTTACCTATCGCGTGCAAAAACTAGTATTTAGTTTTAATTTAACTTAGAATATTTTATACATCCTAACTCGTGTTTTAAGAAACGAGTAACCAGTCACTTTCAAAGGAGAAAAACACTTCAATAGGTATGCACGATAAACTAAGTAGTACGTTTCTTGTTCCGCTTGGCTGTGTTCTTTTGTTGCTTTGCAAGTGTGAGTCAGAGGCCTGGTGGATACAAGCATACAAATATGTTTAAACAGGTATTCAAGCGGCTGTTTTGACTACTAAAGTTCTTGCTAAAACCAAGGCTTTTTGTCTACATAATTAAATCGAAAACAATTGTTTCCCTTTTCTGACATCGTGTACCTACCTGACAAGCATGATCGCTTGAAATGAAACACTGTGCAATTAACCTTATTCTATGAATAATGAGAGAACGATCAGTATGATGAAATATCAAACAATATAAAAACATAAGTAATTAACCAGGCGTTGCTTGTGATGATCCACCAAGAAGGGAGGGGGGCAACTGTAGGTACCTATGATTATAGTTAATACCGTGTGTTCAGATGCTGACTCTATTTCAAAATCCTATTAATATTAAAAATGCGAAAGTTTGTGATGAAGGATGACAAGGATATAATACCTACACGGATTTGGTACTTTTTATTCCGAGCCTTCCACGGAATCGGGATGAAAGAGAGTGAAATCCTAAAATCTCACCTTCTAAGTCTAGCGACGTGGAACGACAGGTTCCCGTTATAATTATAACGTAAATGGACAGTTGGACACCACTATGTATCGGGTTTCTAGTATTCATTATTAAGGTACAGTTTTTACAAGACGGGTGTTACAAATAAAACCAATATTGTAAAACTCCGGGCTTTAAGCAAAATAGAAGGCGAGATCACGCAAGTTTTCATGGGAATTCAGTAATATGCAGAAAGGAATTGCCATATAAAAATCGTAATAATAAACTAGCAAACAGTTACAAAAAAAATGAAGAAAGTAAAAGAGGAAAAGAAAGAAAGTAGGGCTGAAGCTGATGCTACCTCAGTTAAAATAATGTAACTCACTTTAGTACAAGTAAACTTGGCAAACTAGTGCAAACTGAATTCAAAGAGAAGCAGTAAGCCGCAGGTTAAAGTACATTGCACTTGTAAATAAATGAATTATGAGCCAGCAATGGAAGTTGTTAATTGAGATGGTTAGTTAACACAGTTATTAGTAGTTTGCACCTGCTAATTACGGTTTGTGTTCTATTTGGAAACATGATTTAACAGTAGGGTTCTACATTTTCCTTAAGTTTGCTTTCCTTTGTTTAAAAATATGTCATACGACAACTGACACCAATTGTCCTAGTACCGTCACCAGCATTAATATCTGCCACAGCGAAGCGTGCAAAAATATCTGACACGTCCTTCCAGCCTTAGAAATAGCGTCGTGTCAGATATTTATACACGCTTGTTGTATCAGATATTGGTGCTGGTGACTGTACCAAATGAATTAAAGCTTGTTACTATGGGTACTAGGTAAGAAATAAACATAAGTTATATATGTCGGCGGCCGATCGTAAAATCCGCCAGATCACGAAATTCCTAGGCATATCGTGAAATGCCGCCATTTCATGAATTGGCTAAGGGACATCCGCCATATCGTTCAAAACTCACCGTTTAGCGATTTGCCTAGTGACGTTTAGGCAGATCATGAAATTCCTAGGCATATCATGAAGCGCCGCCATTTCATGATTTGGCCAGTTTAGGCAGATCATGAAATTCCTAGGCATATCATGAAACACCGCCATATCGGTTCTGGCACTTCGCCGGCCGCTGCCGCGGCACGCTCGCTTCGCTCGCTCGGCTCGTGCGTCGTGATCACAATTAATACTAACCACTCCTCGCATCGCTCGTCGTACCTAAATTTTTCTATATAAATTAATAACAACTAGTGAATACTTTATTTATCAACAAAATACTAACCTCTAAAATACGGGCAGACGTCCATGGTTTTTTCATATTGTGCACAGAATCCGTTTGATTCACATAAAAAGAACGGAGCTGATGTTCAAATGCTTCTTTTGCACTTCTATTTTGAATTCAATCACTAGTTTCGGTTTAAGGATCATTTTGTTGCGACGCCGACATTTTTCACGCGCTAAACAAACACGACCGGTCAGCTGGTCACGGCCGCCATTGCATACACAGCGCCACCAGTGGCCAAAAAAGAAACTATTTTACGATGTGCCCGGTATAGAGCTAGGAATATCGTCGAATGCGTTGCTCTAATCGATCTGCCGTATTATTTCTCAGGCACATCGTGATATGCCTGGCCAACGTTTAGGCATATCATGAAATGGCGGCGTTTCACGATATGCCTAGGAATTTCGTGATCTGGCGGATTTTACGATCGGCCGCCGACATATAGATAACTATGTACTTAAATACATTTTAAACGTTCAAAACTCAAGTACAAGAAGTGAGAGTGGGTGGAAGAGATCGCTCTGAAGCGATAAGGCCGCCTATTGCTTACCTTAGAAAATCTCTATGTATATACTTGTGTTCTCTGTACTGTTTACTGTATTGGTGTGCAATAAAGAGTTATTGTATTGTATTGTATTGTACAAACATTCGCATTTCTCATACTAAATACATAATATAACTACCCCTCGAGGATCGCACCTGGGACTTCAAGCTTCACAGTCAGATTCTCTAATCCCTTAGTTATCGAGTCGTCAATAGAAAACGTATTTCACAAACATATCCTTACACATTATTGCGTGACGAAGATTACTCTAACTTCGCAAGTCCAGCCAGATGCACTTAGTTTCTTCAAATCTTAATTAAGCCTATTATACGAGTAGGTAGGAAGTTCTCAAGTACATTTGCACCTAGTTTCCTCAAATCTCAATCCAGCACAAGCAATCTGTTGTAGCGGTAAAATACCTATTCACAAGCGCAATACTAAAATTAAAACGGAATGTTCAGAGAAAATTGGTAACAGAACACTATACCTGCAATCTTCTTCACAATACATCACGAGCAATCTAATAAAGTGTTTTCTCTCTTCGTTTGTTTGTGTCTCATGCATGACGTACCTAGTTATAGTATATTTGGGTGTGTATGATGTTATTGAAACTATACATGGCTAGAAATGATGAATCTTTACCAAGTTTGCTCAACGTGTTTGATGTTGCCTTATCTGTTTGATTCAGAATCTAGTGGTTCTATGAGCTGAAGACCTTGCGACTCTTTTACTACGCTCTTAGCTCCACTAAGCTCTTATTTAAAAAAATCTTCAACAAATAAATCGTCAAAAAAACCTTATAAGTAATGGGCTAGCTAGTTTCCTGAGAAAATTGAATTGTTTCATAAGTTGTTTCAGAAAATATTTAACACGCATTTTTTCTAATGTCAATCAAACAAAAATGACAAAAATTAAACGTGTCAAAGTTCGGAAATGGAGTCCCATGATGTCACGCCATACTTAAAGGGTCCAGAGGATGCCATTGCTGTGCATCATGAAATCAATCTTAGCAAGTCAAAGTCATTCGTAATAAATAGAGGTAGCCCTTTGGGCTCCACAGAAAACCAGCGTTACTGCACATAATGTGCGGCAACACATGCTGAGTGGACATACTTTTTGGTATCCTGTGGTGTCACCAAGTAAGATAGTTTTAGTCTTAGTTTTAGATGGTACTTATGGAGCCAAAATAAACCTTTCTTTCTTTCTTTCTAGCTACCTTCTTCGGCATCAAAGCGATTCCAATAGTCTTTTGTTACACATGCATCTGCGGCGTGGTATTCCCTGGCTATGTCTATGTTTTCTAAACGTTAGCTATGCTTCTTTAGAGTGTTACATTTAGTACACAACCGTGCTCTATTTTAGACCACATCTATAGTGCCGTGATTGCGATCAGACACAAACCAATCACGCATAAAACTTCTGATTCAGTATCAGTCCAACAAATAGACGCAATTGGTAATCGTTTATTTAGTGACGGTTTAAAACCTACGTATACTTCTAGCAGCCGTACAAAATATTTATAATAAGATTGTACGCCAAAGTTCCTAGTTAGGGGCAGGGATTACGTGCTTACGTATATGAACTGGTATGTCACTCCACGACGTCTCTAACTTAAGTTTCAATTCAACGTTTTATTGTCATGATAATTACCTAGTTGATTTATTCCCATTTTTTTTTTGTCAACACTTGGTCGACTTTGACACTATAGACAGAGAGGTCGGCTATGTTAAAGAAATGAAGATAGAATCTAAATAACGTAGGTACTTGTTTTGCTAACGGATAATACTCGTCGAAGGGATGAGATAAATAATATAGGAAACACTCAAGCAGCGTTTCCACCAATAATGTGCGAGGATGTGTTGCGAGGAATGTTTTTCATTAACCAATAGAAATGCTTCATTTACCTCCCCTCGCTCCGCTCAGCTGTTTCCACCAGAGTTGTGCTATGCGAGAATGTGTGAAGCGTTTCTATTGGTTAATGAAAACAGTCCTCGCAACAACATTTTACAAGTGAAATTACATAGACCACGTACTTACGGTTCAAATTTACAATAATAAACATGTTGAGTCACATGTTGAGATTCCGAAATTAGAAAATCCACATTAGTATATCATTAGATATTGATAGTGTAAATACAAAACTGGATTCTACTGATGATCATGAGGATCATTATTATAGCTATTATGAGTCATTAGACAACGGAACTGATTCTACTCCGCATGCGAAAATAATAATGTTAATGTACTGACAGATGATTAGACGAAGATTCATCATAATTACTCATCATCCTGGATATGAGCAACTATTTATTTAAGATTAGTGAGAAGTTTTCTTAATTTGTTTACAGATTTACTGATATTACTAGCAGCTTAAATTAACAGGCTGATGCGAAAGTGTTTTGTTAATTTTTTTTAAGTAAACGCATAGAAAGTAACTCTTTTTAAAAGGTCCACCCGTTAATAATTTAGTACTAACATATTGAAATAAAATGATAAGCAAAAATAGGTATAAACTGACTGAAATAATATTGTTAATATTTAACAATAACTAAAGGCTTCAATTCATAAAAACAACAACCAAAAAAAATAAACGCAAGAATTGTAACTTAAATGTATTCATCAATCTATTAAACTCTTAACTTTATTTGTTGCCCAAGACTAACAGAAAAAACATCTAAAGAAGCAAATAAACATTTATTTTCGTACACGTCCTAAAACGTGAGTCCGTTTGAAAAACACCCACGTCGCAACCTTTAAAGCGCTTTAAAGAATTCTCTGAATTTCTGTATAAATCATCAGTTAATCTTTAGCTACTGATAAGTAAGAATTGTGGCGTTACTTTCTTTGCTAAATCACTTGGTAAATACCTAAATGTCAACATGTTTATCAACATGATGTCAACGTTCCCTTATTGCAGATGTTCCTTATTGTGACATTTAATTAAATGTATCTTGATGAAAGTTATGCATTGGTGAATCGTGACGCATACAATGCATGGTTTATACACGAAGTAATCCAGCCTCTTGTTGGGCGTTTGCCCTCACATTCACAATCGGCGCCTCTATTGTAAAGATTTTGAAGTTTCACAAGAGATTTTTAACCGAGTTCAAAAGAGGAGGAGGTTATCATTTCGGTTGTATTTATATGTTTCTTACCTCAGAACTCCGTCATTTATGAACCGATTAAAAAAAAATTGCGTTCGTCTAGGAATGTCTTTAATTAGGTCCCATAAGCACCAAATCAAGGATCTGATGATTGGATCTTAAGGAAATCGAGGGAATTCTTCAAACGTTGTAGGGAGCACAATCACTGTTCAGTGGGCTAGGTAATTTAGGTTCTCTTCGACAGCTGCGGCCTATCTGGTCCAAGGGCGTACCATTTGCATATTGAATAATTCAATAATCTAGTCGTATTCTGAGTCGTATATACATTACGAGTATTAAAAATTAACGTATACGTAATCCTACTTATATTATAAGGGTCGATAAACTTTTTCTTGGACCTCAATACCATGGTTACGTCCCCTGGACAACTCTTTGAAACCACGAGTTTCTATATGTTTTCTGTGGTTAAAATGCATCGAGTATAAATTTTTGTCATAGTTTTACAAGCTCATTATTGTATAGACTATCTCCTAAACATATTAGTCACTTTATTGACGACCGGATGGCTAAGTGGTTAGAGCACCTGACTACGAAGCTTGAGGTCCTGGGTTCGAATCCCGGCCGGGGCAGATATTTGTGTGAATAACACGAAAGTTTGTTCCCAGGTCTTGGATGTTTGATATGTATTTAAGTATGTATTTATCTATATAAGTATATTTATCCGTTGCCTAGTACCCATAGTACAAGCTTTGCTTAGTTTGGGACTAGGTCAATTGGTGTCAAGTGTCCCATGATATTTATTTATTTATTTATTTATTTATTTATCAAAGCAGTTTTGTGATCTCACTGTACTTTTCTGACTTTTGATAAAGAATATTTATGATGAACTAGCTGTTGCCTGCGACTTTGTCTACAAAAAAACATGGGAATTCCCAAAAAAATACAACGTGATCTTCATTGACTGACATTGCATTTAAAACAACTGTGCCAAATTTCATTGCTCTAACTAAACCAAGCGGTTGAGGTTTCGAGATCTTATCTCGATCACGTCAGAATGTCGAAAGAAAATAACCTAAGCATAAAAAAAACATTTTTAATACAAGTTTTTTGCTGACTGTACTTTTTGTTGACTGTACTTGCATTGTCACCCAAAATACATTTGCATACCAAATTTCAGGTCGATGCTATTAACCGTTGAAGACTACCTAAGAGGACTATGTCACTACTAGATTATTGTATTGTCACGCGATTTACATAAGTATTCCAAATTTCAAGTCAATCTGACTACTGGTACTGGAAGTTAGTCAAATTGAACTTGCAAGATTTGATTACAGACAGACGTACAGACAAACAACGGGACAGGTGAAACTAAATAAAAGCTTGTAAAATAGCGCATATCTGGTATTCCAGATGAACTATATACATACCTACCAGATATTTTCATCAAAATCCATTTAATAATTTTTGCTTGAAGCAGTCGCAAACATTCATCCATCAATACATTCCATACATCCCCACAAAACTTTCGCGCTTGTAATTATATTACGTGTAGTAGGAATCTTCTGATCAAACAGTATGATTTCAGTTTCAAATAACACTTTTTAATTAAATGATGCATTCTATAAAAGTCACATTCAAAAGAAGTCACACGCATTTTAATAATATCGGTTCCAATTGAAATATGTTGGCTATTGGACGAGTGAGTGATTGAACCTAATTATATGCAATTAATATCAATTGCATCTAAAAATAATGCTGCTCCTTATTCTTCCAATTGTTTACAAGCTTCCATTAGCGTTTCGAGTGATGATTTGTTTTTAGAGCTGGATAAAGAGACGCATAACCAGAAAAGTGAACATCGTTGGTAAGATAAGTAAAAGCAGATAAAACCAGATTGAGTTAGGTACTCAAAGCCCTACTTGCAGGACGCCCTGCTTGCAATCTCACTGCCAATCGTAAAGTGTGCAGTGTTAACTTTTTGTTGTGTCATCGGTCGGTATTGTTCATCCTTCTATCCTAAGTCCTAACTTTTTTAACAGATCACTTAAGACCTAGACGTGGGTCACCAGCTTCGTTATATGTGATATTATTTCAACATTTTTTTTTTGCAAAAAATTTACCCCAGCCAAGGAATAGTTTTGATTTTTTTGCCTTTGATTATTTCACAAAAGTCTTTATGCTATATGTAATGTTTGTCAATTGTGTTTGTTTACTTATTTTGTACAATAAAGAGTATAATAAACTGTGCTTTATAAAGTACAGTCGAACAAATTGAATCTGGGTAAAACCTTTTAATCAATTTCACTATGATTTCCTATACAAAAGTATGAGATGTCAACATGACATTAGTAGCACAAAGGTTCCACCCTAGTTCATGATTCAATTTATTCGACTGTACATTCGGCCGTTATTCTTAATGTCAATTTGATCTTTATAAAATACGCGAGGACTCACGAGGACATAATTTTTAAGCGATTAGATACTACAAGCAGCTTTATATGCAATTCAGGGCTCTCAGTAGGTCCCTTCCATCCATCTATTCCTATCATTAATCTAAGGAAGCCAACTTACCCCAGTAGCTGTCCATTGTTGAGCTGTTCAGAGAACGGCGGTGACTTGACCTGGCTGAACGTGACCTTGTCCCCGAGCTCCCCGCGGCTCCCGCGGCCCACCAGCGGCAAGTGGATCTGGGTGCCTTTCGACTCCATCTTCAGCTCAGACGTCATCGCTGCATTACCATTGTGAGGTATTAGGCCCTGGAATAAGGAGCATATATTGGTTTAAGTTTCATTATCAAGATAAATAAGGCCATGGGCGCCGTAGATACAGACTGAGGGATAATACTAGAAGACGTGCAGAAGAGCGGTATATTATTGGACTTGTAATCTGGGGTCTAGAGTTCAAATCAGTTTTTTCTTTTCTGATTTATTTATATATTTATTTAATTTACGTATACATTCTGAGAAGAGGGCCGTGCCCAGACTTTGTAGGCTGGGATGATGATGAAAAATAAAGGTGTACGTTAGAAAACGAAATAAACCATTTGATTAAGACCTGGAGAGAAATGAGTAAAAAAGCCACTCTAGGCTATGGGTGGGGAAGGATGCCAAATCTAGAGGCAAGGGTGAAAAGCCAATTTTGATGGTGGATTTTGAGGAACAGTTTGTTGTGGCAGTACCTACAAATAGCCGGCCTTCTCGGGCACTATAATTAGGTTAGTTTAATGTTAAGAACCAACCGATAATGCGAAGATAGCCGGCGAGGGTACGTACTACATCACATCAACTGTGGCATAAACCAGCAGAAGTTTTTAATATGCGGTAGACGGTGGGTACTGTCAAATATAAAGCAATTCATCACTACTTTGAAAGTAAAACTTTACTGGATCTTGAAGCACTGAGTCAACTTCACCTAGTAAGATTAGCCTACCGATTTTAAGATACGAGCTCTTTTAAATTAGGGACAAATTGCCTATTTTAAGGATCGCACAGCTTACGGTAACACTGCACACAAACAGACAGCCGAAATAGAAAGATTCGTAATGGCTAATACAATAGAAGAACAATAAGGTTACACTTCTATAGAATTAGAGTGGAGCACAGATGAGCAGGATTGACCGCTATGATCATTTGTAATTCACATCACATCGAATACAAGAAGAGCGGAGACCACTAAAGCGACTTGCAGAATTCTCCAAGTCTCGGCGCTGCTTCGACAAAAGAGTACCGTTACATCTACATGACCTATACTCGCGTGGTAACGACCGTATCGCAGCTGACTACTCACTTGCGTCCGCTACCGAACTAGTCCATAGCTCCAATTGGTCCAGACTTTATATGTATATCGTTTACAAATAGATAAGTTCACATATAAATAACGCATACTGTCCAGATGACGTAAGGAATTGAAAAGCAGAACTGAATAGAAATTAAGTTGCAAATAAAAGTAACGGAACGGCTGGTAAATAAATGCACCCTCAATTCGGGCAATCGGATGTAAATCCAACTCTGAATCACTATTCTTCTACAAAGTTATTTCAATGAGGACTTTAGCACCATGTAACAAATATGAAGTTGCAATGAACATTGGAATCTCCATCATAGACTAAAAACAATAATAGACGGGGCACTAAAAGCATTTTTTTTTTATCTCAGTCTCCTCTTGCGATAATACGCGCACTGCGGCATGATAGTCGATTCAACAAAACCACGTCATTGTCAGCACCTTATGTTATTTATTTTTTATTAGTCCTAAAATATTTCGAATGAAAGTTAAGGATCCACTGAGGATACATTTTGCAAGGATTCGCTTGAGAAATATTAAGCTTAAAAAGTACAATTCAATCAACCAACCAAGTTCAATTAACGACCGGATGGCCAAGTGGTTAGAGAACCTGACTACGAAGATTGAGGTCCCGGGTTCGATCCCCGGCCGAGTCAGACATTTGGGTGAATGATACGAATGATTGTTCTCGGGTCTTGGATGTTTATGTATTTAAGTATGTATTTATCTATTTAAGTATGTTTATCCGTTGCCTACTACCAATAGTACAAGCTTTACTTAGTTTGGGCCTAGGTCAATAAATTGGTGTCAGCAGGGCTACTACGAAACTCGAAACTCGAACTTTGTATCGTACCGTCCCTCTCGCTCTCGTATTAAACAGTATAAGTGTCAGAGGGACAGCACGACACGAACTTCGAGTTTCGTAGTAGCCCTGCAGTAATGCCCCACGATAACTATTTATTATTTATATATTCATTTTAATTTTTATTAGTGTCAAGTAGAGCTGAATGAATATGTTTTATTCGTAAAAAATGGTAGTAGTTTACATATTAAATAACGAATTTAAAATGAAAACTATTGCAGCTGTATAGGTTTTGCAAGATAATGAGTAATAATAATAATAATAATCGGAATGAAATTCGCTTCCATCGTTTGTTTGTATTTCCAGATACATAAATAAAACCTACGGCTCTTCGAGGCTAGAGAGAATAGGCTGTTACTGAACCAGAGAGATACACCTTTGACCTCATCTGCAATTTACATCAGGTGAGATACGGGTCAATCACGGGTCAGGTTTATGTAAAAAAAAACTTAATTAATACATAGCGCGTGTCCCGACAATCACTTCATAATCATATCAGCCGTTGGACATAGACCTTCCCCATAGACCTCCAGTTGCTTCGGTTGTAAGCGGCCTGCATCTACCGTGGCTTTGAGGAGACCATCCGTCCATCTCGTTGGTGGACGTCCTACGACAATCGATCGGCCGGTTTGTATCAAAGTCAAAGTCAAAATATCTTTATTCAATTTAGGCTATAACAAGCACTTATGAATGTCAAAAAAAATCCCGTCTATCCCACTAGTCCCATTGAGTTGTCCCATCATGGGACTACTGGGATGATTACGTCCCAGTTGTCCCATGGGACAAGTGGCACTAATATTTTTATCATATTGTTGTCCCAAAAGTCCCATTACCGTCATGCTCAAATGGAACTCATAACTGGTGGGATCACAGTAGGACACTTTTTAGAAAAAAATGTGCGATATGGTTATTATTGAAATTAAATGTTTTATAACTCGATATTAAATAAAATAAATAAATATCACGGGTCAATTCACACCAATCACCACCGGTTCGGAAAAACCTCTGCTGAGAAGAATCCGGCAAGAAACTCAACGAGGTATATATTTTTTTTTAAAACAGATTTACAATATTATTAAATGATATGTATACATCACAAGTATTTAACACAACTTTATTTTTAACACAGTAGGTTCGCTATTTAAAGGGATCCCTAAGGCGGATCGGAATTATTTCCAAATATCCCTGTCCATGATATAATCGTTAACTTTATAATACGCCTTTGATATTAATGTCTTCTTGACAATAGATCTGAATTTTGTATCCGTTTCATTTATAATATTTTTTGGAATTTTATTATAAAAACGTATGCAATTTCCCAGAAAAGACTCGAATCGTCTTTAATCTATGCCCCTCCCTACATAACTCTTATGTATGGTTGTTGACCATTGACGTCAATCATGCTTGGTCTACTACAGATTAATTTGACACAGATAATTTATTGTTGGTTCTATTTGTATTGTTTCTATTGACCCGTCTAACAGAGGTCGATGAGTTGCGGCATGTAACAACTGTGCCGGAATCCGCTCTATTTATCGAAAGTATAGTTCAGTAATGCAAGAAGTAACCATTATTGTAATGTATTCATTCACTACGCGTATATATATGTGAACTCGATCTGAGGAACACATAATGAGTTTTTTAACATAATGTAATACGGTATTTGACTATTTTGTATATGTTTTTTAAATTAAAACTACACAATGCCTGTTATCGAATAGAAAATCAATTTTTAAGCTACCTTTACAAATAACAAAGTTATAAAGGTTTGAAATTCAAGATTAGACAGAGAAAGACATATTGGCATGTGACGTCACACGCCAGTACCACCATACTTGCTGCATATAGAAAAGCGTTTGAGAGAGAGACAAGTATATAGATTTTTCAAAAAATCACTATAAATCCAATTTTCAACCGATTTAAATTTTCTCTTCGCTAAACACTATCTGTATATCTATATTTTCATAATAATATTAAGATATGGCAAAATCAGGAGTTGTGAAATACCGTATTTTTGCAAAGTCCCAAGGGAGGAATTTTTATGAAATCCTGGAATATCAAATTCAATTGCTAGGGCCTTTACCAGGTTTACGCATGCAATGCCGCGGGTAAGACCTAGTGATTAATGTTAGTTTACCCACGCTATGCGCGGGCGTGTTTTACTTAAGAATAAATACCAGTGGGATGTTTTAGGAAAAGGTCATAGAGGCATTATGCTCGCACTGTCTAGACTAGAATCTAGATTGATTAATCCTTCCTGACACTTTCAATTAACGCGAAATTTTATACAGAGTGGCGTCAAGTCATAGTGAATAGCATAATATCACAATCTACTCAAATAATGAAAAGTAATGTCATGAAATTTTCAGGTCCCGCAAAAGACAACAGTTCCCTGCTCAGACCTTGTAGGTATTTGACACAAGCCAAATTGCTTTGGCCATAAAGAATGTGTCAGCTCAAGTTCCTGCTAGCAACTTTATTAAATTTGTAGGGCATGTTCGCCGATTTTTCTTAGTCTCTGGGGATGATTATGAACTAGTAGATAGGTACAAAAAAAATTGTAAGGTAACGGCGCCTATTACCGTGGTACTTAAGGAAGTTTTCAAATGAGTCCCAAAAATTAAGGGTATCAAAGCTCCTTAACAAACGAGAATTTTATTTATTTAAGAGCGTTTATTGAACTTTCAGTGTCGTAACTTTTTGGGCTTGTTTTAGTTATTAGTACTTGATAAAATAATTATTGAAATCAAAATACCCAAATCTTCTATTACCGTGGTAATGGACAGGCTGTGATTCTAATACCGCGAATTGAGCTTCTATTACCGAGGGTATAAAAAACAGCAATTTTCTACCATCGGTAAAAGGAACCCGACTCATGATTTGGAACTTAATACCGAGGGATTAAAAAAAGGTAATGGCTTTGGTTCTGTATATTATATTGTACACCAATTTTTTTTTTTAGAAACTAAATAAAAAAACTAAAGTATGATTCGAATAGTGTACCTAGCCCACTGTATTTTTTATGCTTATGCCACCAGTAATTGTTAGAGATGTATGCATGCTGAGTAAGTCACAACTTTATGCAATGCAATGATTCCCAAGCATCGCACAAAGGGATGCAGAGGTGGTGGTTTCAAATTTGCAGCGTCCAAGATACGGAATGACTTGCCACCACCCCTTCGTGAAAGTATGTCCCAGCCTACTTTTAAACACAAGTTCCGAGCGTTTCTTCTTGTAACACAACTTGAAAACAGCTGCATATATCACTAGTTGTGATCGGTGTTGTGCTCAAGGATGAATGGGTACTTTTCATCAACTGTAATTTGCTGACTGCTGAGGATTTTGTTTTCTTTTTTTTTTGTTCTGGTTTTTTAATTATTTTGTTTTTATACTGTTTTAGTAAACTTTCGTAAGTCTCACTTATAGTTTAAAATATTAGTTTAATTATTTTGTATTAGTTTTTCGGTCTTTGCGATTTCCCCATAAATATTTTTCTGTTCGTCTTCGTATAAGCTTGGGAAACAATCTTTCGTATATCTGTCCAGCGGATGTCGAGATGTTCTCCTTTACAGATCGCAATTCTCGACCATTTCTCGCAAAATATTGTGACGCTGTGATAACAATACTTATAGATTATTTGTATTTTTTTTTTAAATACCAGCCTTTCAGCCATTTTAAAGAAATCTTTTATAGCATTGTGATTGTGTAACTGATTTTTAGAATCATGCACATAATTACACCAGCAACACCGTTGGTTACAGAGAACAGTTGCACAAGTAAACTTTTGATCCTTCCTTTTGCTTCACCGAATTTAGGTAAAATAACACCCACTTTTTTTCAGTCACAGAGCATAAACCGCATCCTTTCCGCACCCACCCACAAGCGACGCCACTTATTATATTTTATTTCCCGGGCTATTTTGGGACGCGTCGCACGTCCAGTAAGGATTTGTTCCGACGAACTGACGTTTGACTTTTAAGGGCCAACGGAAATCGGCTTAGAGTAAAAATAAATGGAAAACATACTGAAAATACCGTTGTTAAATACATGAGGCTTGATAGCGATAAATTATAATTAGGATACTTTTAAACATAGAATATATCTCACAAATGTACAAGCTACAATTTTTTTATTCACACTTGAGTGGAGACCTAGAACAGACGCTTATGTCTAACTCACTCGGAATCATAATCGTTGTTCACTGCGAAACTGCGAAGTTTTCTTTCTGCCACACGGTATAAGACGAGGGAGGAAGAGATGGTGAATGCGATCGTGAACGATTAGACAATACGGCCTCAGCAGGGCTACTACGAAACTCGAAGTTCGTATCTAACCGTCCCTCTCGCTCTCGTATTAAATAGTATGTGTCAGAGGGATCGCACGACACGAACTTCGAGTTTCGTAGTAGCCCTGCAGGACATAGAAATGTCGATAAACCACTCACACGATGGACTGATGATCTGGTCGAAATTACCGGAACGGTAGGTACTCCTTATTGATCCACTGATGAGTACTAACTAACTTGGGGCAACTCCCTCTAACTAAATGATAACAATCTGCAAGTAGTAGCGAGAATAGATACTAATGAATTAGGTAGTTAACAGTTGAATATCAATGAGTTTGCTATTAATAACGGACTGGCTGAACTCGTAAAATCCAAGTCAAGGTTAGCCTCGTTTAATGATTCATTATTTATGCGGGATATTTGCTGTATTGATTTCTAATGAAAACAAAAGTATACAGAGGGGCTACTACGAAATTCGAAAATCGAAGTTCGTATCGTATCGTCCCTCTCACTCTCGTTTTAAATAATATAAGCGTCAGCGGGACGGCAAGACACAAAGTTCGAATTTTGCACTTCGTATTAAAGGACCAGCAGGGCTACTACGAAACTCGAAACTCGAAGTTCGTGTCGTGCGGTCCCTCTGACACTTACACTATTTAATACGAGAGGGAGAGGGACCGCACGACACGAACTTCAAGTTTCGAGTTTCGTAGTAGCCCTGCAGGCAACCTTGCAGTTGTTATACTCGTATTTTCGTATACATTGTCATTTTCTTCGACCTATACACGTTTTCAGAATCAGAGGCTCCTCGTCACAAAAAAATATTGTATTAAAAATATTTTTTTTACCAAAAACTTATTTGAATATGACCACATAATTTTATGTCAACAAAATGATAGGTGACAAAGGTTAAACATTTAATAACTGTATCTACTGTGCTTTGTGTAATGTCAATAAAGTTAACATGCTGATAAATAAACAATTGGTTCACACAACCGATCGATATTAACTTAATGTCTGATGCAAATGAACTTTTGCCGCTTTCATTATATGAAATGAATGGAACAGCTGCGACAATAATAGCACTATCGCTAGCCCTAGCTAGACCCGTTCAGATGTGATAAACAATCATTATCTCTAAATACATCATCATCATCATCATCCGGGCTAGACCTTATCCCATCTACTTGGGGTCGGCCTTCCTTGTCCGCAATTTCCACTTCACACGGTCATGTGCCGTGCTCGCGTCCAGTTTTGCTTCTTTGAGGTCTTTCTCGACCGTCGTCAGCCAAGTGGAGGGTGGTCTTCCACGTCCGCGCTTCGTCACTGGCAAATTTAGGGCAAGCTTAACGATGTGGTCTTCCGGCCGTCTCTGAACGTGAACTCTCTCTGAACTTTTGTTGTATTGTAAATTGGTTGAACCTGCGAGTTGTACCCATAGTTAGTACTCGTATGTACCTATGTCGTTGCGTTGTTATTGATACGAATAAGAAGTTAATTAATAAATCGTGGTGGAGACGGCAGGCTGCTGGGGCGGATGCAAACCGATTTGTAGGTGATTTGGGCCGTCGACTCAGGCAAAAAGGGGAGGACCCTCGCTCCGAGTCATTTCTGGTGCATAGGCTGTCCATAGCTATCCAACGTGGAAATGCCGCGAGCGTTATGGCACCTTTGTGGCGGGAATGGCGAGGGGCGAGTTATTTGACTAGGTTATAGTTTTCTTTTGTTATTATGAAATGAATGAATGTACAGTAGTTAAAAAATTAAAAATTATTCATAAATGAACGACGAACAGCTTCTGTCTCTCTTAATACAAAACAAAAGACTGCCACAGAATAAGAAATACACTCACATATAGAATAAGTAATACAGGCTTGACGTATATCTTAATTTGATAAAATAGGTAAGGAGCGATTTAGTCCGGTAAACACTGACAAGCCTTACACATTACGATTTAGTACTCATAGAATTTCGTCAGCATTGTACTTACTAACACCACTTTTTTGTATTTTCATTGTATGTAACTAACCTCTATGGATTCTGTCCGAAATAAATGGCATATTATTATTATTATTATTATTATTGTTCAGATTTCGAGTGTGTAACGTGTATGTATAGTCGAGTTCATAAACTTGTGAGCAAAAATTTTATCAAAAATATCTGAACACGCTTCTACGCTGTTAACAATAGAGTCGTGTTAAGGTATTTTTGATCAAATTTTTGCTCACAAGTTTATGAACTCGGCTATACAGTAATATCGTAAGGGCGTAACCCACTGTTTGACATCGACCAACCTCTAAGAAGGTAACCTAAAGTTAAGTAAGTATATGAAGAATCTCACTTCTTTACGCTCATCCATTTCATATTTTACTATTATGCTCATTGCATGAGGTGAATGAATGAAAAAGAACTACTTGCGCAGCTTAACACAATCTATCTGATCTTCTAGCAAAGACCGAAACTCTTCCAAAAGGTACAAAGCCACTAATCCTATTGACAAGAATCCATTTTAAAACCGCAAACGTCCATGTCGCCATACATGTCGCTTGCATTGTGTAACGTTTGATTAATGATGAGTGAACACTGCGTCGTGTCTAAAGATCTTTATGTTTTGTTCAAAAAACGAGAGCTCTGACAACGTATTTGAATACACCACATATACTTAGCTTGGGCTCTAAGCTATCATCTGTATTAAAATGTGTAATCAATAAAGAAACGGGTTTGGCCGCGAAAACAGCTCGATGCTTAAACAAAAACAAAACACGGTGAGGTTATGATTAGTAAGGTTGAATGGTATCATTTATTGATCAAACCGAAACAAAATTCGCCGACTGTCAAGGAGACAATAATATCTTAAGCATATTATAAAACTAATGATTATATCATGGATTGATGAATGTTCGGAAATAATTCCGATCCGAATTGGCGATCCTTTCTTTTAAATAGCGAATCAACCATGTTAAAAATGTAGTCGTGTTAAATATTTGTGATACAAGTCATTAAAATAACACAGTGTAGTAGCATCCCTATTTAAAAACCTACCCTAAAGTATCTGCCAAATATCAAATCTATATCAGCAGAAGCGAAACGAAATACAATTGAATATGAGTAGGTACGTTATCCACCCAAAACAAGTCATACGAACTGCACAAGCGTAGCTACCACATCGAAAAGACGGTGTCTTACCTCAAACGAACAGTTTCTGTCAAAACAAATAAACACCGCCACCTGACCTAACAAACGTTCGGTCAGTTCTGTTCTGACCACTTCCGTGGACCTTAACTACACTGCCCTGCCTCAGTTGATCGTCAGAACGGTTTCCTTGCAACAAATGCAATATTAGATATCGAGTCATTGTCGATTCTGCCGTACCTTAGATTTCACCCAGAAAACAATGCCTAAGACCTAACACACTTGGGCTGTTTTGCCGATGTTACTACATATTATCCAATGATGTCTGCTCAATGTGCAGCCTAGTAATTTGATACAATTTCCATAATATCTAAATGAAAGATAACTTTTTTACAACTTTTTTGAGATTATGAAAATCACAATTTTTTATAAAAATCTTTTAGGGTCTAATTTAATAAATATACAATTTGAACACTTACACATTACCTTAGAAACTAACTATAAATCTAAAACTAAAATAAAATTAAACTAAATAAAACTTTATCCATCCACATCTTACTTGGCCCAAGCGTACCCATCACCCCAGCATTGCCCCGCTGTATGGGCACGAGATCTGCTGGACCAAAAGTACGACCCGGAACGGGGTTTTTACAAGATTTTATTTAGTTTCACCTGTCCCGTTGTCTATCTGTCTGTAGTCAAATCTTGCAAGTTAAATTTGACCAACTTAGAATAGAATAGTCAAAATAGATTGACTTGAAATTTGGAATACTTTTGTAAATCGCGTGAAAATACAATAATCTAGTAGTGACATCCTGGTACTCCACCCAGGATCGTCTCCGCAGGACGGAACTCTTCAACGGTTAATAGTTGAAATTTAGTACTTATGCAAATGTAGTTTGGGTGACAATGCAAGTAGTCACCAAAAAGTACAGCCAGCAAAAAATCTTGTATTAAAAATGAAAATTTTATGGTTAGATTATTTATAACTGAACATTACCTGCCCTCGGCTCCCCTTAGCACTCGTTAGCAATACCATCACAGAGCTACCACTCGATACGATCGACACGGACCACGTCGCAATCACTACTTTCCTGCCCTAATCACAATAAATCAACATTATCAAACTCTAGTTGGTAACAAGTACCTAATGACATCGGAAAAATGCGACAGCCTTGAGAATTATCGTTTGATAGTGGTTTGAACCGCGGCTTCAAGAGCGAGATCATTGTCGTCCCTCAATTAAAATAGTGAAGCTATCTTACATACAGGTATGTTTAAACGGTGACCAGAAGTTGAAACATATTAACAACCAGAAAAAAAAACAGTAGACCTCACGAAATCACTTCACTGTTTAATTAAATACAATTACCTACTGATATTATTAAAACCAGCAACCACTTGATGCATGACACTTTACAGAAAAAAGTGGATACATATAACTGCGACTTAATCGTCCTCAATTACTGATTTACAAAAATTGATCTTGATCACCAATTAAAAATCATCGAGTATATTACATCACTTGCAGCTTTTAATCGATTGTTGTAGATGTAGATGTCTTCTACTCTGTAGCGTCTCTAGGTGAAGTAACCGACATTTTGGTGGTAGGCTAGTACTTTACTCTGTAAGATATTTTTATTCCAAAAAAAATGGTCGAGTGGAAAGAAGCAACAAGACTATCGTTATACAAAAAGATGAGACTTCTGGCTACTAGTTTCTATCAATGTTCCCTGATCATCAAACATGCATGATGCATCAGCAAAAATATTATAATTACTCGCAATTTATTTACAGAAACACGAAGAAAGCTTGGGCACTGTTCGAATCAATGTTCTGTTTGCGCCGACTTTGAGGCCCTCGATCATTATAATACAATACGGTTTTTGACAACTCCTGATTTTGCCATATCTTAATATTAATATGAAAATATAGATATACTTACAGATAGTGTTTAGCGAAGAAGAAATTTAAATCGGTTGAAAATTGGATTTAAAGTGATTTTTTGAAAAAACAATATATGTACCTGTTTCTTTCTCAAACGCTACTCTATGCAGCAAGTATGGCGGTACTGGCGTGTGACGTCACATGCCATGCCATGTCTTTCTCTGTCTAATCTTGAATTTCAAACCTTTATAACTTTGTTATTTGTAAAGGTAGTTTAAAAATTGTTTTTCTATTCGATAACAGGCATTCTGTAGTTTTAATTTATAAAACATATGGTAGAATGTTTAGTTTGTTATCTCTGATGACGAATTTAGGATTAATAAACATAATCTCATGTCTAATAAAAAAACTTTTAAAACAATTTTAACTTCTCCTTTGAGAGGAGTAAAAAACCCGAATTCTATTCTCGTTTGGATTAAAAATAAAAATAGAAAAAGATTTAGAAGTTAGTTTAGCCCGGATAAAGGCAAACGAGATCCGAATCATTGTGATTGTGATCACGAATCACTTTGAAGAGCAGAACATTTTGCCTGTTCAAATCTGTTATATGTAAATGTGGGACTTAATAGAAGTGCACCTGACAGATAAACGCATATTTTCCCACAAATTAATCCAAACGGTGTTATCAGGTAATGAAGCAAGTTACTGATTAAGCGTTATCAGCCACTAACACAAACCGTGGCATTGATTTAGCGAAATGATTGGCCTGACACTGAAATCAGATAAAAAGAGCAATATGAAGTTTTTACGTAAACCCAATAACTTAAGTACATAAATGCAATAAGTATCTAAAAAGAAACATACAGACGATTCTCCTCCATTTTTGAAGTCGGTTGAAAACCAATTACGAATGCCACGAAAACAATAATGAATAATGTTTACATTTCGTAACGCTATCTTCTTTTTGATCTGACATTTGACATGAAGGTTACATCGACAGGAAGGTACTTTCAGGATTCTTACAAAAATATACACCATAATTTTCCTTATTGCCGCCAACTTAGACTCTGTCAAAGTCTAAGAACTTACATTTTCTTACACTGTGACTCTGTCTTAGAGTTAGTTCACCTATGGAAACTACCTGGTAATTAACACTTTTTGGCATAATCGACAAAATAAGTTAAAGAGAGAGAGAGAGAGAGAGAGAGAGAGAGAAAGTAATTATGAGTTTACAGTTATTGTTAAAGGTCAACTTATTTCTATTATCTCCGGCAGTTGACGTCCAGAAATGTACTCAGTGACCTTACACCGTGGGTCTACTAGTACGTGGATAAAGCTAGTCATGCATCTGCCTTCGGTCTTCGTTGTCGTCGTGACGTCATGTGGGTCATTTTGTGATGCATTGCCAATTCAGGCTATGTCGTCTTTTATGTTTTATCAATATATCGTCTACATACACATATTTAGCCTTGTGTTTCATTTGGGCGCTATAACATCGAGTACGCTATGCCACAGCTACTCGACACTAGTATTGATTAAAAACTTAAGCCACAGAAAAGTTAAAGTATTATATGCTTGAGTTTACTAGTAGAATATTTTGGCTGCTCTCCAATAAACCAGAAATATAGCGAGCTTTTGACCTAAGACACGAAGTTTGTTGTTAAAACCCTTTAATTAAACTGATGAGCTCATTGATTATGAATCGGGAATGGTTCTACTAGTTTCGATATTTTTTTTAAAGATTTTTTTCAAGAATTCTTAACATATGATTGTGAAGCCGTTTAATTATTTAGATTTGTTCTTGATTAGAATCTGTACTTAACTTCATCTGAAACCGATTGGATTAAGCTGTTTCATTTTGGATTATCATTCTCTCGTTGGTTATCATGATATACCTCAGAGGCTCTCCAATCTGTTGGATTGGTGTTTAATGATGGCAGATTTAAAAGACAATGACATGTGATCCCTAAAAAAGGGGTTGTAGTAATATTAAAATGAGCCAGAGAATGGTTTTAGTTGTCAATGCAATTCATCGTTGCATTCACTTCAATACCAGCAGAACGATATCCGAAACTATTGTACAGAGCAGTGCGCATCATTGGATCATTGAAAGCGCAGATTGTCACTTCCTGTGATCCGATTGAACAACTTTAGCTTCCAATGCACCTAGCGCGAAATGCACACATTTTTGCTTTACTCATTCACGTTTTACGATGTTATCTTGTCTCTCAAGTTAGAAAGAGGCCTAAACCGTAAATTATCATTTTAATTTTATGCCACATATTAAAACTGTGATGTAATTTAATTTAACCAACAAATATGCTTATCAACATACAAACACGATAAGAGGCGGCTGTAGTTAAGAAAGAAACTGCAGTTCTGTAGCCGGTGGAGACTGCAGAGAATGTCAAACAAAACATCTATAATAGGTACATAGAAACACTGGATAGAAGGTGTGACCTAGCTGCTTCATCTGACGTAGAATAGACCTGAATGAGGTTAGGTTACGACAGTGCAACCAAATGCAGGTCGTGTACAAAAATAGTAACACAAAGACGTAAACTACTTTTGACGTCTTCTGAGAATTGAGCAACAAAATGTCGGGTCTTTCTGGATGGTTTACGAAGATTACTCTACTTAACAAAGAAAGATTAGAATGTGAATAAGCTGGAAAGTTTAATATGTATTTGTTCAGTACTCACGATTTTAAATAAGTCAAATGACACAGTCATTAGGAACAATAAATTTGTACTTATGCAGTGTTATTAACCTATTGTTTTCTTTTACTTCAGAAACAACAACCGCTTCAATAATAACTTAATTCTTAAAAGCCGAGTTTCTACTTCAACTTCGTGTATGACTTTTTAAGAAATTGGAAGAATCACTTTTGGAGTCTGTATCTAAAATGGATATTCTAATTTCATCGTCTTATCTTCGATCATCTTGACATTTTAAATTTCTTAATTAAAATTCAAACCACAGACAGAGTCCACAGAACTTCGTAAATCTAAACTTTGCATAATAATCTGGATTCGATAGCAATCTCTACGTCAAGCAGACAAAGTGACTGCGGTTTATCAGAAGATAAGGGCAATCATTATACAATGTAGCGATTTGTTAATCTGATCGGCTACCGCTTGTTGACTTCCGAAATCTGTACAAGTGTGATGGTGCAACAGCACTTCCGAGTGTTTATCTTTGATCGTTATCGATGTTTTAGTATATTTGTACCTACTTGAAATTTATGATGACTCTTATATTAGAGGCTCGCGTTGTGTGTGAGGTTCAGAACCTAATAAACTGAAAACGAGACAGGATGAGAGGATTTTAGGATTATGTTGTGAACGTGATGGACTAATTAGTAATTACTAAGTATTTTACATATTCTGACAAGTTTCTTGCGGCACATTCTTCTTGGCAATGACGGTTTTTCCAAAAGCGCTGAAAGAATAAAAACCGGCCAAGAGCGTGTCGGACACGCCCAAGATAGGGTTCAGTTCCGTAGTCATTACGAAAAAAAACAAGTAATATTTTGTGCATTCTTATTTCGAGAAGCTTGTGCCCAGCAGTGACGTATAGCCCAACAACGACGACGACAAAAACCAGTAATGTGTGATTTGTGATAATTTTCCTCAAAGGCATTCAACTATATAACAATAAACAACAAAGTGAATTTTACTTTCTCATTTACGATAGCAAAACTTCCGTGAGTAATTACATCATACGTACATGTAATTAACTATTACAGTACCTACTACTCATACAAGTGCGTACATTAGACATAAAACATAATGCTTCGCAGATTGCACTCATACCCTGGCGATCCTATAATAACCCTGTAGTATACTGAGTTTGTATTAAATTGGCCTATTAAATTGGCAAATATAAAAATTTTCGGAGAAATGATGATTATGATAACAAAGCGGTATTATTATAAATAAAAAATTGTATATGAGCTAATATGGACCCCATTCGTACAACAGTCAACAAAAGTCGAGGATCAAACCAGGCTGCCATTGGTGTACCTCTCATCCAAGTATTGTGAACTTTAGGAAGTTAATAGTCAACTTGGCATAAGGTCAAGAATTTAAAATCAAACATTCAAAAAAACTGCTGCATTGTGCCTTTTTTTTTATTCGTTTTCTAGTCATAAGCTTGACTTTTTTAAAGTTTTTTCAATGTTGACTAAATAAAATATAGTGCTTTTTTACAGAAGCCAATTAAGTACCTAGGGAGACTCAAATGTACGCCTAATGTTATGTGAAATACAGTTTCAAAACCTTTTCAAGTTTATTGAGCTTGTGAAACCCGACAGGAGACATCTTTTGTTCCACCGTACTTACGCTTCGTCTTCCTTGCTCCGCACTCTGCACTCAAAATATGAATGGCGATTGCTTTCTTTTGTGAAAAGCTTACACATTTTTTTAATTTGGAGGCAAGTTGGTTTTCTTCTTTACTTTCTTATTAGTGTGCTTGGTTTGCACGAGAAGCTTTTCGCAATCACATTTGGCACTAAATCACATTGTAATAATTCAAAAAGGCACTTAGATAACAAGGAATTTACAAGTTAGGTAAATAAGTAAGTAGAATAGTGTCTGAAATTGACATGTAATCATTAACTACGTCAACTTCTACTGACACTTTTGGTGCTTCTCTTCTCTACTTTCCATTCATCTTCGATTGATATAAATAGTGATTCGATAATCGTAATCGACTTACTCCTCTCCGTACTAATATTATAAATACGAAACTAATTCTGCCTGCCTGTAGGTCTATGTATGCCTGGCTGGTTGTTTGTTTTTCTGTTTGTCTTGTCTGTAGAGGTAACATCACGCTTAATTTCCAATTTTCCAAGTTTCCAATAAAATCGTCATTAAAAGACCAAATAACGATTTACATTCTGGTAATGTTGGCTCACGTTTCTTTTCTCGCAGAGACTACTTTAAATGAAATAAACTCGAATGAGGTCGCAAATTAGGTACTTTCCTGTCAGTATAGTGGCCAGCCCCGTTGCTGTTGGGGTAGAAGTAAAAGTTTGGTTGTTACGTTACGATCATTACATTACACATTGACATTACCAATGTTGCCAAGCAGTTTGTGTTTTTTGCATCTGGAAGCATTGATGCAACTCGCTTCTTTTCATGCTTAATAGATACCAAAAGTATTAAGTGCAGTAGTTTTACGAATTCGAAAAAGTGTCCGTGTACTTAGTTGTGCTTGTTTGACCAATGATTTCTAAATAACTTAATCTAAGCCTATGTATGCAAAGGATTAGCTCAAACATGATGGCATTTAACAACTAGCATGACACGTTTTCACACTTTTAAATAAGTAGGCCGTTAATCTTGCGTGCGCAGCATCTCCATTTCCCTCCATCTCAACTACTGACGCTTACTTCAGGCATTCTTGGTGAGCAACTCGACACTCAACTAACCGTTCCCCTTTCCCTTCCACAATGTCCGTTCCGTCCTTTGATTCCCTAATTGTACAATTCCCCTGCCTATACAACCCTGACGACTTTAACTTCTCAGATAGAACCGTAAAATCCCGCGTTAAAACCCACCTACTCCAATGTATTCCAATACTAGACGAAGCGTTATTTTACAATTATATCGAATACACGTTCCAACTCCAGCTCGATACTCCTGCATGGAAATCGAAAGATGTTCTTATGCATAATTTATTTTCTATTTGGCTAGATTCGATATTGAACAAGCTACGTCAGCCTGGACACCTGATAACACCAGCAATATCTAACGGCGTCCCTTTCATTACCACAATGGTGTCATTCAATGTTGTCGGATCGATCTGTCCGATTAGTCCGTCGATTGAATTGTGCTGTCGGATTGACGGACAATGGGAAACAATCACGTCGCTATTTTTCATGGTGAAAATCTTAATTTGATTTAGGCATAAAATTGTTCGTACTGAATGTAAAAGTTTAATATAACTAGAGTACAATATTTCCATAGCAGACATATTGACAAGTTATCAAATAAACTCTCACAGAATCCATATTTTAGTAGTGGATTATTGGCCGCACAAAATCCAGCAAGCCGTTTAAAATGAAAGTTTGATCGAATTTCTTTTCTAAACAGTAATAATGTGCAGAACATGAAAAAGTAATGTCTTCTATGAATCACAACGGTAGAACCTATTTCATTAATGCTGCGCTCAGCTGTGCTCAGCCAGTAGTGTAGCCGGACTTCCTTGAAGTCACGAAATTAATTGCTTTTTCCGGCGCATTACCTTTATAGGGTTCATTCAACTCTTTGTTGATTAGATTTGAACCAAGATTAGCATTAATCTGACTTATTTGCACATCAAAGACGATTTAAGTTTATGTAGTGCGTACTTTCTGCCATAATCCAACATCTAGTTAATAGGAACCTAAAATATTATAAATTGCAAAATATATGAAAGTAATTTCTACAATTTACGAAAATATTAATAAGCTCTTAAACTTTTCTTTATTTCAGATCTCGTTACTGTTCCAAAATAATTACCAGTTCAATAATAATATCTTGTCCTGCAAATATTATCTTTTAAAAAATAAAGAAAACAGCTAAATCGAGTGTGCTTTGCCTGTAAATAATGAATTTTATTAACTTCATATGTATATCTATTCTAATCATGTTAAAAACATCTGTACTCGTAACATAATGAGCAATCTATTGTTTAGTTGTATCTTGTATCTATGGACTGTAGACTCGATGTCTGTGACTGTGAGCTGGAACCTTCGTATCTGCTTTTAGTTAAACACATCCACAAACGCAAATAGGGGCATCATTTTGTTTCCAGCCAGCAAAGCAGATTGAATAATTAAATTAATAATTTATTGTTTCAGGCGTTACTTTTTGCGGATACCTGTATCAATGACCTATACAATATGGTTACTCCGTTGAAGCCAAAACTTGTAGATCAATCAAATTAATATGTAAAATTCAATGATCCGGACTTTTATTCTCTTTTCGCAAAACGTCCTCGAACATCAATTACTTATATCTAGTCTTGCTTCCTTTAGAACTTTAATGGCCAGCTGATTTTTATGCTTTCGTGGCCAACGCTGGCCACGTTGGCAACGTTAGTGGTAAAGTCAAAGTGCCAACAATGCTTTTGCAATTGGCGTAACCGGTCCAACATCTCTTTATCTCTATCTACACAAATATAATGGTTTCTTCAAAGAACACTTATTGAAACGGTTATGCGAGGATTTCAATTAATTCTCATTAAGGTTTTGATTAGTTTCTTTTTCCAGCCATCATACACGTGTTAAAGTTTCAATGTCCCATCAATTCTGCCCTGTATTGCTTTCAGCCAGTTGTATAGTTGTCAGCTAGTTTTGATCTTAATGTTGCTGCATGACTAAAAGCCAATTTACACCTGTGGCCTGTGGCCTGTGGCGGTGTGGTGTCTAACGCGCTGCAATGACGTTCGCATTCGCCATCTCTTTCTACCCTCGTCTTATGCCGACTGACAGAAAGAAGTGGTGAAATAGATCGTGATTCCAGCTGCGTTAGACAATAGGGCCTTTGTAAGAAAAATCATGCTTGTCGCTTTGCATTGCGGCGTTGGATTTACCACTTCGATCTCGTTGGCTTTACGGCTTCGCGATGTGATGCAACTTGCATGATCTTTGCAGGTCCAAACTGGGCTTATGATTTTGATCCGTCCGTAACCGTTATGTCATTCTCGTTTAAGTTTGTTTGAGCTCCGCGTACAGTTAACTTTCTAAGTATTGAACCGCAACTTATGTAATGTTTTAAGCCTAGGATATTTGTTTTAGGGGTGGCTCGGCAAGCATCGACGGACAATTAGATTTTAAATTAGATTATCCTTTTATGGTGGAATTGAAATCAATCTTTTTTTATGCTTAAAGCACATCAATTTCGAAGTTATGTTAAATGGATGAATTCCCTTGAAGAAAATAGTTGTAACTAAGTTATGTAATAAGTGCTGTAGGTAAGTGAACTAATTATATTACCTATGGCTAAACATAAAGGGTAAGTATAGTGGCAGTGTGATTGTGTGGAGTATTTAGACAAATAAGATTTGTGTAGTATTCGTCAACAAATCGTTTTGCAATTCGGCGAATTTTTTTGATAAATGGATTTAATTGTTATGTTGAAATAAATAAGAAAAAAATGGATACTTACTTAACATTAGATAAGTTTAAGAGAACCTTGGTCCCTTCCCTAAACTTTTTCGTTTCGTTTCGTGTTCAAATTGGAATTTTTCATTGCTTTTATAATGATTCAAATGTTTAAGTTAAATTTAACTTGAACAGAGACTCTTCCGACTATTAACTACACCGCTTTTTGCGTCGGGATAAAAAGTACATTAGAGCTGTAATGACAGTTGGTCGGTTTTTTTTTACTTCCTCGAGCAAAAGAGTAGGGTTATGTATGTACTGATGTATAAAGATAATTAGAAAATTACTGTGAGTAGTTGAAGATAAAGATTCGAAAAAGTTACTAGAAGACGAAGCTGGTGTTTAATCTAAAGGTTAAATCAAACAGCGAATCGGAATTAAACTATTTTATTGTCGTTACGAAATAATTGTTGGGTGGGATGTTTACGAGTGTTGTTTCGTTCGAGTCCTCGTTTAAGCATTCGAGCGGATCGTGTGTTCGCAAAGAAAGTTGCAAAAAATATTTATAAAACCAAACTATTACCTGTTTCGCATGACAAAGATTCTTTGCACGGATTATTCACTCAAAAGCAATCCGTCTTTGTTTTGTATTTATACAATCCCACATCTTTATGAGATGAAACAAACTTATAAAAAATATTACCTGATACTAACACGTCACGGCGAGCACAAAGAAACTTAAATTCACAAACACTGCACACATAAAGTTATCGTTTTATTTTATTAAACGCAAGTGGGTTAAATATTTTACGGATAACGTGGTGCGTGGCATCTAACCGGCCGCTCATGTGCTACTGACTGTAAAACCTGGCGCTGGCGAGACTTGGCTTTGGCGCGCCGCTTGCCCAACCATACCGCGAACAAAGACGAACGTACAGCTGTTTGGTGTTTGTGAACCCTAGACATTGCCAATCGATTCAACGTGACGTACTTAACCATATCATTTAAAAACGTACATAATACAATAATAGCCTAACTTGAACCCTGACATCATTAAAAACCATGCGTTTCATTATTACAACAGTTTAAAAACAATCGATAAAGACAAAAGCAACATAAACATTGAATTGGGTACGTTCGGATCGAGTGCATTCTCGGTGCGTGCGTACCGACGGTTGGCGTGAGAGGGCGGATGTTTCGTTCGCCGTCTAACATCGATTTCGGTCATTGTGCGCCTCTCTCTCACTCTCAATGTCGTCTCTGTCGCACGCGCCATGGCACTGCGGTGCGGATATAGATTCACGGCATGCTTTCTCGGCTTGGAAATTAACTGTCCTATTTTGGTTTAACTAAGCTGCATGATAAATGTGAGGGTAAAAATAAACGGTCAGTTCGTGATATTATTAACGTTGTCGAATTTGTGTAGTTCATTATTAAATATTCTAGACGGAGTGGTCTGAAGAACTTTTAACCAAATGACCGTTGCGTTAAGTAGGGACTTTTTTATGTATCATTACATTAAGTATTATTAAATCACTTTGTAAATTATTTATGTTAATCTAATACAGTTTCATAACTAACAATATAGCAACTAAAAATTTAATAAGTACATTAAGTTACAAAAATTAAAATTATTAAATAGTATCTGATAAGAAATAATTGGCGAAATGACCTCCACTGATTTATACCCGACTCTATAATCGTATGAGTACTGTTTCAAGCTTTATCAGCACGTCCCTGACGAAATAAACTTGCAAAATTTCAATCAGTAATAAAATATACATCGCTCCTTTTGGTAACTGTCATACGTTTATTTAAAACAATATAATAGGTACACTTTGTTCACTATACTAAAAGTAGATGAAAATTTAATATACTACACCTCTACTAGAAGGCGAGGGCATAAATATATGCGATGCTTAAAGATATTTGGCTAAGAAATAATATTTGCACTTCATATCAGAGAACAGGTTTTTTTTAACGGGATTGAAAAAATAATATTTTATTTTATCGTTTTTACCTGTTGGACCCAAGGTAAACATTATTCAACTCACAAATAGCGATCTGAGAACGTGGTCTCACCAAATTTCCTCACAAAGTAATTCAGAGAATTATTCAGTAGTTCCGGTCTTCTGTCAACCATCGCTGTATCGAGAACTATCTCCAGATTTTGAGAAATCTCTTCGGGCTTCCCAAGCCAAAAATCCCAAAGTCCATAATACCTACAACGAGTATGAATAAGCAAAACGACTAAGGTTATTCTCGGTAACCTTAGACCCCTTTCACCGTCGCAACTAGGTAAGAGAGAGTTGAAACTCAAAACCGTTAAAAAAATCAAAATCAAAATGCTATAGTATGCAAGTTTTTCATGTTTTTGTTAAGTATTAAAAAAATAGCAAATTTGCTCGTTGAAGTGGCAATAGGCAGGCCATAACTATGACCCTAAGTATGTGACATACAGTCTAGCTAAATACTAAAAAGAGCACCTATGATATATCTAAACGGGATAAAAGTTTATAAACGGGTCTATACTATATTGACTCCCATAACGTCAAATGGGATATATTTTATTTAAACAAACGCATTATTGAAAAGGTACAATTGAAGTACTTATACTAAACTATCCTAAAAATAACTTACCTATATACAACTAACTGAAACTGTGCGAGAAATTGTGAATCGCAAACTCCTTAATAAAAATTTATACCTACCTTCTCAGAGTAATATATTAAAATTATAATTATTGTATCCATTCATTTCAAATAATCAAGTAAGATTATCAACATTGACTGCAACAATCCTATTAATTAAGGATTAGTAGTTAGTTAAGTAATTAAATGTACGTGTATTTTTTTATAGAAGTAAACAGCTTTTAATTTTTTAATTTCCCCAAGTCATAACGTTAAACTCTCGATTTGGTTTATTATATAATCGTTGCTCATCTTTGGTCATAATTTCAATAGTCATCATTTTCTTTCGCCCCCTTTCATTAGTCATAACTATTGAATTTCATACCGTTTTGGTCATAACATTTAATGTGGTGATTGTATCAAAAGGTAGAAATTAAAAAAATATTAATATTTGACATAACGCATTTCCGTCAGTTGGTACTTTTTGTAAGGGGTCACAGTTCTAACCTAACCTAACCTACTTTTCTGGCAGCTGTTTTTTGTAAGGGGTCTAAGTTCTAACCTAACCTACTTTTCTGTCAGCTGGTGCTTTTTGTAAGGGGTCACAGTTCTAACCTAACCTAACCTACTTTTCTGGCAGCTGTTTTTTGTAAGGGGGTCTCAGTTCTAACCTAACCTACTTTTCTGTCAGCTGGTACTTTTTGTAAGGGGTCACAGTTCTAACCTAACCTGACCTACTTTTCTGGCAGCCGTTTTTTTGTAAGGGGTCTCAGTTCTAACCTAACCTACTTTTCTGTCAGCTGGTGCTTTTTGTAAGGGGTCACAGTTCTAACCTAACCTAACCTACTTTTCTGGCAGCTGTTTTTTTGTAAGGGGCTCAGTTCTAACCTAACCTACTTTTCTGTCAGCTGGTCTTTTGTAAGGGGTCACAGTTCTAACCTAACCTAACCTACTTTTCTGGCAGCTGTTTTTTGTAAGGGGTCTCAGTTCTAACCTAACCTTCTTGTCTGTCAGCGTGCTTTTTGTAAGGGGTCACATTCTAACCTAACCTACTTTTCTGGCAGCTGTTTTTTGTAAGGGGTCTCAGTTCTAACCTAACCTACTTCTGTAGCTGGTGCTTTTTGTAAGGTCACAGTTCTAACCTAACCTACTTTTGCGATGTTTTTTGTAAGGTCTCAGTTCTAACCTAACCTACTTTTCTGTAGGTCTTTGGGGGAGAAATAGTTCCAACAGTAACGTCCTACAACACTCTACAGCTGATTCTTTATAAAATTCAGCTAACCTAAATTTTAGTCTTTGTCTTTTGATTAGGTACTTTAAAATTAGATTTTTTCTTTGTATTAAGTGTGACATCAACCGCACGTTCTATTCACCCCAAGTTAACCTATTGTTATAAACAGCGGAGATCTATTAACATCGAGCAGCGAGCGCGGCTGAGTCATAGTGAAACCGCGGAACCGCCTCTTTGTTTGTCACTGACGCAAAATCTACTAAACCCGATTTCTCTGTGACAAATTCGATTTAAAGCCGCTCGGTACGAATCTTATTTTCAGCGATTTCGAAGTTTCAAGCATATTACTAAATGAGCGTTATTGTCTAGAACATGACTAATAAAATAATAATAAAAAATTGGTCACCCTTCAGATACGGAACCTTTAAAATTAAGAATTTGGTGCCATCTTTATTGCGCGTGCGGCGCCTTCTCCAGGCACCCCAGCACTAAACCCCGTGTAAATATAAATCCATACTTATTAATATTATAAAT
>NC_133481.1:1531547-1588603 GCF_025370935.1 Choristoneura fumiferana
AGTAGATTAAGAGGTAAGTACTGCAAAAGCCATAAGTCTGAAGACAAGTTATTAAAAGTGCTTTCTTGTTTTGAATTAAAGTCGACTATTACTAATTTTAAGCACAAGTCAAAATACCGAAAAAACCGGTTTTGTAGATTTTAATACCGGTATTAAAAGAGGGGAAAAAATGTCCGGTTATCCCGGTTTTTCGGGTAATACCGAATACCGGTATCCATTGCCCTAACCACAGACAGAGTCCACAGAACTTCGTAAATCTAAACTTTGCATAATAATCTGGATTCGATAGCAATCTCTACGTCAAGCAGACAAAGTGACTGCGGTTTATCAGAAGATAAGGGCAATCATTATACAATGTAGCGATTGTTAATCTGATCGGCTACCGCTTGTTGACTTCCGAAATCTGTACAAGTGTGATGGTGCAACAGCACTTCGAGTGTTATCTTTGATCGTTATCGATGTTTTAGTATATTTGTACCTACTTGAAATTTATGATGACTCTTATATTAGAGGCTCGCGTTGTGTGTGAGGTTCAGAACCTACTAAACTGAAAACGAGACAGGATGAGAGGATTTTAGGATTATGTTGTGAACGTGATGGACTAATTAGTAATTTACAACCCCTTATTCAAAAACTTAACAACCTATGTTAACTAACAAATGCTTTGTCTCTTTCTAACAATCAAATGTCGAAGTGACAGATAAGGACAAACGAATTTAGCGGCATTTTAACTAAAATAGGTTTGATTGTCGTTTATGATAAGGGGTAAGTATTTTACATATTCTGACAAGTTTCTTGCGGCACATTCTCCTTGGCAATGACGGTTTTTCCAAAAGCGCTGAAAGAAGCGTGTCGGACACGCCCAAGATAGGGTTCCGTAGTCATTACGAAAAAAATCAAGTAATATTTTGTGCATTCTTATTTCGAGAAGCTTGTGCCCAGCAGTGACGTATAGCCCAACAACGACGACGACAAAAACCAGTAATGTGTGATTTGTGATAATTTTCCTCCAAGGCATTCAACTATATTTAACAATAAACAACAAAGTGAATGTTACTTTCTCATTTACGATAGTAAAACTTCCGTGAGTAATTACATCATACGTACATGTAATTAACTATTACAGTACCTACTACTCATACAAGTGCGTACATTAGACATAAAACATAATGCTTCGCAGATTGCACTCATATCCTGGCGATCCTATAATAATCCTGTAGTATACTGAGTTTGTATTAAATTGGCCTATTAAATTGGCAAATATATAACAAACAATTTTCGGAGAAATGATGATGATGACAAAGCGGTATTATTATAAATAATCGAATAAAAAATTGTATATGAGCTAATATGGACCCCATTCGTACAACAGTCAACAAAAGTCGAGGATCAAACCAGGCTGCCATCGGTGTACCTCTCATCCAAGTATTGTGAACTTTAGGAAGGTAATAGTCAACTTGGCATAAGGTCAAGAATTTAAAATCAAACATTAAAAAAACTGCTGCTGTGCCTTTTTTTATTCGTTTTCTAGTCATAAGCTTGACTTTTTTTAAGTTTTTTCAATGTTGACTAAATAAAATATAGTGCTTTTTTACAGAAGCCAATTAAGTACCGAGGGAGACTCAAATGTATGTATGCCTAATTTAAATACAGTTTCAAAACCTTTTCAAGTTTATTGGGCTTGTGAAACCCGGCAGGAGACATCTTTTGTTCCACCGTACTACGCTTTGTCTTCCTTGCTCCGCACTCTGCACTTAAAATATGAATGGCGATTGCTTTCTTTTGTGAAAAGCTTACACATTTTTTTAATTTGGAGGCAATGTGGTTTTCTTCTTTACTTTTCTTATTAGTGGGCTTGGTAAAACCAAGCACGAGAAGCTTTTCGAAATCACATTAGGCACTAAATCACGTTGTAATAATTCAAAAAGGCACTTAGATAACAAGGAATTTACAAGTTAGGTAAATAAGTAAGTAGAATAGTGTCTGAAATTGACATGTAATCATTAACTACGTCTACTTCTACTGACACTTTTGGTGCTTCTCTTCTCTACTTTCCATTCATCTTCGATTGATATAAATAGTGATTCGATAATCGTAATCGACTTACTCCTCTCCGTACTAATATTATAAATACGAAACTAATTCTGCCTGTCTGTAGGTCTGTGTATGCCTGGCTGGTTGTTTGTTTTTCTGTTTGTCTTGTCTGTAGAGGTAACATCACGCTTAATTTCCAATTTTCCAAGTTTCCAATAAATTCGTCATTAAAAGACCAAATAACGATTTACATTCTGGTAATGTTGGCTCACGTTTCTTTTCTCGCAGAGACTACTTTAAATGAGATAAACTCGAATGAGGTCGCAAATTAGGTACTTTCCTGTCAGTATAGTGGCCAGCCCCGTTGCTGTTGGGGTAAAAGTAAGAGTTTGATTGTTACGTTATGATCATTACATTACACATTGACGTTACCAATGTTGCCAAGCAGTTTGTGTTTTTTGCATCTGGAAGCATTGATGCAACTCGCTTCTTTTCATGCTTAATAGATACCAAAAGTATTAAGTGCAGTAGTTTTGCGAATTCGAAAAAGTGTCCGTGTACTTAGTTGTGGTTGTTTGACCAATGATTTCTAAATAACTTAATCTAAGCCTATGTATGCAAAGGATTAGCTCAAACATGATGGCATTTAACAACTAGCATGACACGTTTTCACACTTTTAAATAAGTAGGCAGTTAATCTTGCGTGCGCAGCATCTCCATTTTCCCTCCAATCTCAACTACTGACGTACCGTTCCCCTTTCCCTTCCACAATGTCCGTTCCGTCCTTTGATTCCCTAATTGTACAATTCCCCTGCCTATACAACCCTGACGACTTTAACTTCTCCGATAGAACCGTAAAATCCCGCGTTAATAAAACCCAACTACTCCAATGTTAAGCGTTATTTTACAATTATATCGAATACACGTTCCAACTCCAGCTCGATACTCCTGCATGGAAATCGAGAGATGTTCTTATGCATAATTTATTTTCTATTTGGCTAGAGATTCGATATTGAACAAGCTACGTCAGCCTGGACACCTGATAACACCAGCAATATCTAACGGCGTCCCTTTCATTACCACAATGGTGTCATTCAATGTTGTCGGATCGATCTGTCCGATTAGTCCGTCGATTGAATTGTGCTGTCGGATTGACGGGCAATGGGAAACAATCACGTCGCTGTTTTTCATGGTGAAAATCTTAATTTGATTTAGGCATAAAATTGTTCGTACTAAATGTAAAAGTTAAATATAACTAGAGTACAATATTTCCATAGCAGACATATTGACAAGTTATCAAATAAACTCTCACAGAATCCATATTTTAGTAGTGGATTATTGGCCGCACAAAATCCAGCAAGCCGTTTAAAATGAAAGTTTGATCGAATTTCTTTTCTAAACAGTAATAATGTGCAGAACATGAATCATTCTTTTAAAAAGTAATGTCTTCTATGAATCACAACGGTAGAACCTATTTCATTAATGCTGCGCTCAGCTGTGCTCAGCCAGTAGTGTAGCCGGACTTCCTTGAAGTCACGAAATTAATTGCTTTTTCCGGCGCATTACCTTTATAGGGTTCATTCAACTCTTTGTTGATTAGATTTGAACCAAGATTAGCATTAATCTGACTTATTTGCACATCAAAGACGATTTAAGTTTATGTAGTGCGTACTTTCTGCCATAATCCAACATCTAGTTAATAGGAACCTAAAATATTATAAATTGCAAAATATATGAAAGTAATTTCTACAATTTACGAAAATATTAATAAGCTCTTAAACTTTTCTTTATTTCAGATCTCGTTACTGTTCCAAAATAATTACCAGATCAATAATAATATCTTGTCCTGCAAATATTATCTTTTAAAAATTAAAGAAAACAGCTAAATCGAGTGTGCTTTGCCTGTAAATAATGAATTTTATTAACTTCATATGTATATCTATTCTAATCATGTTAAAAACATCTGTACTCGTAACATAATGAGCAATCTATTGTTTAGTTGTATCTTGTATCTATGGACTGTAGACTCGATGTCTGTGACTGTGAGCTGGAACCTTCGTATCTGCTTTTAGTTAAACACATCCACAAACGCAAATAGGGGCATCATTTTGTTTCCAGCCAGCAAAGCAGATTGAATAATTAAATTAATAATTTATTGTTTCAGGCGTTACTTTTTGCGGATACCTGTATCAATGACCTATACAATATGGTTACTCCGTTGAAGCCAAAACTTGTAGATCAATCAAATTAATATGTAAAATTCAATGATCCGGACTTTTATTCTCTTTTCGCAAAACGTCCTCGAACATCAATTACTTATATCTAGTCTTGCTTCCTTTAGAACTCTGATTTGCTTCCTTTAGAACTTTAATGGCCAGCTGATTTTTATGCTTTCGTGGCCAACGCTGGCCACGTTGGCAACGTTAGTGGTAAAGTAAGTCAAAGTGCCAACAATGCTTTTGCAATTGGCGTAACCGGTCCAACATCTCTTCATCTCTCATCTACACAAATATAATGGTTTCTTCAAAGAACACATATTGAAACGGTTATGCGAGGATTTCAATTAATTCTCATTAAGGTTTTGATTAGTTTCTTTTTCCAGCCATCATACACGTGTTAAAGTTTCAATGTCCCATCAATTCTGCCCTGTATTGCTTTCAGCCAGTTGTATAGTTGTCAGCTAGTTTTGATCTTAATGTTGCTGCATGACTAAAAGCCAATTTACACCTGTGGCCTGTGGCGGTGTGGTGTGTGGTGTCTAACGCGCTGACGTTCGCATTCGCCATCTCTTTCTACCCTCGTCTTATGCCGAGTGACAGAAAGAAGTGGTGAAATAGATCGTGATTCCAGCTGCGTTAGACAATAGGGCCTTTGTAAGAAAAATCATGCTTGTCGCTTTGCATTGCGGCGTTGGATTTACCACTTCGATCTCGTTGGCTTTACGGCTTCGCGATGTGATGCAACTTGCATGATCTTTGCAGGTCCAAACTGGGCTTAAGATTTTGATCCGTCCATAACCGTTATGTCATTCTCGTTTAAGTTTGTTTGAGCTCCGCGTACAATTAACTTTCTAAGTATTGAACCGCAACTTATGTAATGTTTTAAGCCTAGGATATTTGTTTTAGGGGTGGCTCGGCAAGCATCGACGGACAATTAGATTTTAAATTAGATTATCCTTTTATGGTGGAATTGAAATCAATCTTTTTTTATGCTTAAAGCACATCAATTTCGAAGTTATGTTAAATGGATGAATTCCCTTGAAGAAAATAGTTGTAACTAAGTTATGTAATAAAGTGCTGTAGGTAAGTGAACTAATTATATTACCTATGGCTAAAGATAATTGGGTATAGTGGCAGTGTGATTGTGTGGAGTATTTTGACAAATAATATTAGTGTAGTATTCGTCAACAAATCGTTTTTCAATTCGGCGAATTTTTTTGATAAATGGATTTATTGTTATGTTGAAATAAATAAGAAAACAATGGATACTTACTTAACATTAGATAAGTTTAAGAGAACCTTGGTCCCTAAACTTTTTCGTTTCGTTTCGTGTTCAAATTGGAATTTTTCATTGCTTTTATAATGTTTCAAATATTTAAGTTAAATTTAACTTGAACAGAGACTCTTCCGACTATTAACTACACCGCTTTTTGCGTCGGGATAAAAAGTACATTAGAGCTGTAATGACAGTTGGTCGGTTTTTTTTTACTTCCTCGAGCAAAAAGTAGGGTTATGTACTGATGTATAAAGATAATTAGAAAATTACTGTGAGTAGTTGAAGATAAAGATTCGAAAAAGTTACTAGAAGACGAAGCTGGTGTTTAATCTAAAGGTTAAATCAAACAGCGAATCGTGAATTAAACTATTTTATTGTCGTTACGAAATAATTGTTGGGTGGGATGTTTACGAGTGTTGTTTCGTTCGAGTCCTCGTTTAAGCATTCGAGCGGATCGTGTGTTCGCAAAGAAAGTTGCAAAAAATATTTATAAAACCAAACTATTACCTGTTTCGCATGACAAAGATTCTTTGCACGGATTATTCACTCAAAAGCAATCCGTCTTTGTTTTGTATTTATACAATCCCACATCTTTATGAGATGAAACAAACTTATAAAAAATATTACCTGATACTAACACGTCACGGCGAGCACAAAGAAACTTAAATTCACAAACACTGCACACATAAAGTTATCGTTTTATTTTATTAAACGCAAGTGGGTTAAATATTTTACGGATAACGTGGTGCGTGATATCTAACCGGCCGCTCATGTGCTACTGACTGTAAAACCTGGCGAGACTTGGCTTTGGCGCGCCGCTTGCCCAACCATACCGCGAACAAAGACGAACGTACAGCTGTTTGGTGTTTGTGAACCCTAGACATTGCCAATCGATTCAACGTGACGTACTTAACCATATCATTTAAAAACGTACATAATACAATAATAGCCTAACTTGAACCCTGACATCATTAAAAACCATGCGTTTCATTATTACAACAGTTTAAAAACAATCGATAAAGACAAAAGCAACATAAACATTGAATTGGGTACGTTCGGATCGAGTGCATTCTCGGTGCGTGCGTACCGACGGTTGGCGTGAGAGGGCGGATGTTTCGTTCGCCGTCTAACATCGATTTCGGTCATTGTGCGCCTCTCTCTCACTCTCAATGTCGTCTCAGTCACACGCGCCATGGGACTGCGGTGCGGATATAGATTCACGGCATGCTTTCTCGGCTTGGAAATTAACTGTCCTATTTTGGTTTAACTAAGCTGCATGATAAATGTGAGGGTAAAAATATACGGTCAGTTCGTGATATTATTAACGTTGTCGAATTTGTGTAGTTCATTATTAAATATTCTAGACGGAGTGGTCTGAAGAACTTTTAACCAAATGACCGTTGCGTTAAGTAGGGACTTTTTTATGTATCATTACATTAAGTAATTATTAAATCACTTTGTAAATTATTTTTTCATCACACTTGCTCGTAAACAGTGTCAAAACATGAAGGCTATCTTGATTGCAACCCCCCAAATAAAACCCTCGACTTTAATGTGCTTGTCATGAAACCCGTGGTCGGTAAATGAGTCATTGCTCGTACAAATTTTGTTGTCATGAAGCCCAAGGTCGGTAAATGGGTAAATGTCCCTACTGCTGGTGCTGTGCGCGCTGCTGCAGGACCACATGCACACGCGGCTCAGGCACATGCTGAGGGAGGGGTAGGGCATGCAGCGCTGCCAAGAGCGCAGCCTATGGTATCGCCAATATTTGGAACAATATATATTTTCTTTAAGAAATATAAAATTTTACTCGAATGTGATGAAAACCATTATATGTCGCACGGGCGGTACTAGAATTACGAACATCGACTCAATTAAAACCCTCAGTCTTCGACTTCGGGCTTCTAATAGACTCTCGTTCGTAATTACTTATTTACCGCCCTTAAGACACAATGTACTAATGTTAATCTAATACAGTTTCATAACTAACAATATAGCAACTAAAAATTTAATAAGTACATTAAGTTACAAAAATTAAAATTATTAAATAGTATCTGATAAGAAATAATTGGCGAAATGACGTCCACTGATTTATACCCGACTCTATAATCGTATGAGTACTGTTTCAAGCTTTATCAGCACGTCCCTGACGAAATAAACTTGAAAAATTTCAATCAGTTATAAAATTTACATCGCTCCTTTTGGTCACTGTAATACGTTTATTTAAAACAATATAATAGGTACACTTTGTTCACTATACTAAAAGTAGATGAAAATTTAATATGCACCTCCTCTCAGAAGGCGAGGGCATAAATATATGCGATGCTTAAAGATATTTGGCTAAGAAATAATAATTATTTGCACTTCATACACAAGAACAGGTTTTTTTAACGGGATTGAAAAAATAATATTTTATTTTATTTTTCTTACCTGTTGGGCCAAGGTAACATTATTCAACTCACAAATAGCGATCTGAGAACATGGTCTCACCAAATTTCCTCACAAAGTAATTCAGAGAATTATTCAGTACGGGACGGTCTTCTGTCAACCATCGCTGTATCGAGAACTATCTCCAGATTTTGGATAATCTCTTCGGGCTTCCCAAGCCAAAAATCCCAAAGTCCATAATACCTACTACGAGTATGAATAAGCAAAACGACTAAGGTTATTCTCGGTAACCTTAGACCCCTTTCACCGTCGCAACTAGGTAAGAGAGAGTTGAAACTCAAAACCGTTAAAAAAATCAAAATCAAAATGCTATAGTATGCAAATTTCTCATGTTTTTGTTAAGTATTAAAAAATAGCAAATTTGCTCGTTGAAGTGGCAATAGGCAGGCCATGACTATGACCCTAAGTATGTGACATACAGTCTAGCTAAATACTCAAAAAGAGCACCTATGATATATCTAAACGGGATAAAAGTTTATCAACGGGTCTTTACTATATTGACTCCCATAACGTCAAATGGGTATTTTATTTAAACAAACGCATTATTAAAAAGGTACAATTGAAGTACTTATACTAAACTATCCTAAAAATAACTTACCTATATACAACTAACTGAAACTGTGCGAGAAATTGTGAATCGCAAACTCCTTAATAAAAATTTATACCTACCTTCTCAGAGTAATATATTAAAATTATAATTATTGTATCCATTCATTTCAAATAATCAAGTAAGATTATCAACATTGACTGCAACAATCCTATTAATTAAGGATTAGTAGTCAGTTAAGTAATTAAATGTACGTGTATTTTTTTATACAAGTAAACAGCTTTTACTTATTTTTTATTTCCCCAAGTCATAACGTTAAACTCTCGATTTGGTTTATTATATTTTAATCGTTGCTCATCTTTGGTCATAATTTCAATAGTCATCATTTTCTTTCGCCCCCTTTCATTAGTCATAACTATTGAATTTCATACCGTTTTGGTCATAACATTTAATGTGGATTGTGGTGATTGTATCAAAAGGTAGAAATTAAAAAAATATTAATATTTGACATAACGCATTTCCGTCAGTTGGTACTTTTTGTAAGGGGTCACAGTTCTAACCTAACCTAACCTACTTTTCTGGCAGCTGTTTTTTGTAAGGGGTCTAAGTTCTAACCTAACCTACTTTTCTGTCAGCTGGTGCTTTTTGTAAGGGGTCACAGTTCTAACCTAACCTAACCTACTTTTCTGGCAGCTGTTTTTTGTAAGGGGGTCTCAGTTCTAACCTAACCTACTTTTCTGTCAGCTGGTACTTTTTGTAACGGGTCACAGTTCTAACCTAACCTGACCTACTTTTCTGGCAGCCGTTTTTTTGTAAGGGGTCTCAGTTCTAACCTAACCTACTTTTCTGTCAGCTGGTGCTTTTTGTAAGGGATTACAGTTCTAACCTAACCTAACCTACTTTTCTGGCTGCTGTTTTTGTAAGGGGTCTCAGTTCTAACCTAACCTACTTTTCTGTCAGCTGGTGCTTTTTGTAAGGGGTCACAGTTCTAACCTAACCTAACCTACTTTTCTGGCAGCTGTTTTTGTAAGGGGTCTCAGTTCTAACCTAACCTACTTTTCTGTCAGCTGGTGCTTTTTGTAAGGGGTCACAGTTCTAACCTAACCTAACCTACTTTTCTGGCAGCTGTTTTTTGTAAGGGGTCTCAGTTCTAACCTAACCTGCTTTTTAGTCTGGTCCACCAACGAGATGGGCGGATGACCCGCAGGGCTACTACGAAACTCGCAACTCGAAGTTCGTCTCGTGCGGTCCCTCTTACACTTATACTATTTAATACGAGAGCGAGAGGGACCGTACGACACGAACTTTGAGTTTCGTAGTAGCCCTGCCGGTTAAAGCGGTTTGCGATGGATGCAGGCCACTTCCCACCGAAGCAACTAGAGGTCTATGGGGGAGAAATATGTCCAACAGTGGACGTCCTACAGCTGACACGATGATGATGATAAAAATTTAGCAAATAAAATTTATTTGTCTTTTGATTAGGTACTTTAAAATTAGATTTTTTCTTTGTATTAAGTGTGACATCAACCGCACGTTCTATTCACCCCAAGTTTATTGTTATAAACAGCGGAGATCTATTAACATCGAGCAGCGAGCGGGGCTGAGTCATAGTGAAAACGCGGAACCGCCTCTTTGTTTGTTACTACATGACACAAAATCTACTAAACCCGATTTCTCTGTGACAAATTCGATTTAAAGCCGCTCGGTACGAATCTTATTTTCAGCGATTTCGAAGTTTCAAGCATATTACTAAATGAGCGTTATTGTCTTATAAAATAATAATAAAAAATTGGTCACCCTTCAGATACGGAACCTTTAAAATTAGAATTTGGTGCCATCATTATTGCGCGTGCGGCGCCTTCTCCAGGCACCCCAGCACTTAAACCCGTGTAAATATAAATCCATACTTATTAATATTATAAATGCGAAAGTGTATGTGTTTGTAATGTTTGTTTCGACGTGATTTTTAACATAGGCTTCCCGAAGGAACAGCGCACGATAAGTCGATAACCGAATTCCACGCGGGCGAAGCCGTGGGCAAAAGCTAGTTTAAATATAAATTTACCGTAAAGTTGGGAAGTGCTGTTCGCGATGTGGTTGTATGGTGTGTACCTACAGTGAGGTCTGCAGGTAGCCTCCCGGTCATTGACCGGGTCGTCTGCGCTTCCGGCTGGCTCGGCTGGAAAATCTGATTTGCGTACTACTTTATAGCTATAATTAACATAAACTTATTTTAAAATATTAAAAAAAAGCCCACGACCTTACGAAGCTACGTCTAGAAACAACAAATGTGTTTATACAGATTCTCCACATCGGCATGAACACACAAAAATCACGTTGTTTATAGTTCATTGATATGGATCTCCGCAAGGTAACGCCTGCCTGATTCAATAAATTAAACTTATTTTGCTATCTGTACTCAGCAGTTTCTATTATTAAATCTTTGGCTGCTCATTGGGATAGGCTAGGGTTAGGCTGAAAATTCTTTTACTGCGTGACTTGTTTTGTAATAAAAATAAGTTTCTGGTAAAAAAAATATTTGTAATTACAAGCCTTTTTTGCTGACTGTACTTTTTGTTGACTGTACAATTGCATTGTCACCCAAACTACATTTGCATACCAAATTTCAAGTCGATGCCACTAACCGTTGAAGAGTTCCGTCCTGCGGAGACGATCCTGCCTGACTACCAGCCCTGTACCACAAAAGTTACAAGTGCTACAATTCGACCAAATTGTAACATTTTACTATGGAAACTTGACAATTTTGTCGAATTGTAGCACTTGTAACTTTTGTGGTACAGGGGCAGGATTCACTACTAGATTTGTATTGTTTTCACGCAATTCGCATATGTATGCCAAATTTCAGCTCAATCGGTAACCGGGAAGTGGATCAAATTTAATTTGCAAGATTTGATGACAAACACCGGGACAGATGAAACTAAATAAACGCTTGTAAAAACGGCCAATGGCCAACAAATTGTTTATTTCAAATAGTAATAAAGAAAGATTAAAAAATAGGTAAGTACGTAAATAGATAATTCACTTTTTTACTAGCTTTCGTATCACTAATAATCTAAATTAAGAAAAGATAAAGTATCATTAACAAAGAAATATTTCACACACAACAATTTTGTGCTTTTTTTACTTCGAAACGATTTTTTAACCGACTTCAAAAAAGGAGGAGGTTCTATATTCCAATGTATGTATTTTTTTTATGTATGTTCACCGATTACTCAGTCAATTGTGGACCAATTTTCAAAATTATTTTTTTAATCAAAAGGGTATTCTTCTGAGGTGGTCCCATTGTCACCAAGTCAAGATCTGATGATGGGATCCTAGGGAAATCGAGGGCTAACCTCAAATTTTATAGGCACACCTATGGAGATTTTGGCATTTTTAGCATTAAATGAGCATTTACATTCAGAAAGTATCATTTGGTAACCTAGACCTGATGAAGAAGAACCATTGATGACCAATGGATCTCATCAAAGCTAAGTAATGTTCGCTCGTCTATAAACGATCATGATTAATATACCTAGATAAGCGACTAAGAAGAAGCTTTAAGTTAATGATTCTTTCGAACTGATCTTATGTTGAAGCCAGAAGGTAGGCAACGGAACTCTGTTTTAAAACAAAGGAACTAAGTCGTGTTTGGGCTTAATTTCGTTGTGGTACATCTCACAATTTGGCTACGAATCACTAAAAAGTGAGAAATAAAGATTTTTTTTAACAAAAAAGTAAAACTGACTCCGAAAAAAATAAAAAAATAACAAAAAATGGTAGGAGGCAGGTAGTAGCAGGAGGGATTGAAACTCATAGTATGTAAAGAGGTAGACGACTACTGTCCCACTCCTGCTGGCTAGTGCTGAGGCACCGACTTCGAGCTAGTACGTACCTAGAAAAATATTGTCAAGGGTTTTGTTGTCGGTTCCATTTTTTGTTATTAGATGTAAGATAAGTTAAACACAAACTCAACTCCGCAAAATTTTAACGGAGGTGGATGACGAAGCTACAAATTCTTGCAGAGTTACGAAAGCTACAGCTACGGAGGCGGAGGCAAAGTGAGAGAGAACCCTAGTATTTTTTAGTGTTTTCACAAATTGGCCTCCAGGCCGTTATTGCTTCTATCTAAACTAAAATAAACTAAGTATTAAAATTAAATATCAATTTGCGACTCCACAATGATAACAGTATTGCGTAAAAAGAATATTTATCTCGTTTCAAATAGTATATCGGAGTAAATAGAACGTGCGTAAAATGATATCAGGCCGAGTGTTTATAAACCACCACAAACGTATGGTGTATCAAAATGTTGATGTTTTTGATCGGTCTCAATCGCTCTGGTTTTCTAAAACAAGGACAGTATTGCTGTTAGAATTACGCTCCGATCTCTACCTGTAGCAAAACATACATTACACATGGTTTCGTGTGTGATGCAGTTATATTTTCGAGATTCAGTTACATAATTTTGACGACCAGATGGCCTAGTGGTTAGAGAAACTGACTACGAAGCTTGAGGTCCCGGGTTCGATTCCCGTGTCGGGGCAGATATTTGTATGAAAAATACGAATGTTTGTTTTCGGGTCTTGGGTGTTTAATATGTATTTAAGTATGTATCTATCTATATAATTATATTTATCCGTTGCTTAGTACCCATAACACAAGCTTTGCTAAGCTTACTTTGGGACTAGGTCAATTGGTGTGAATTGTCCCGTGATATTTATTTATTTATTTATTATAATCTTACTGTAAACACAGAGACAAAGAATTTGCTAACTAAAACATTGATATACTTTCTTTGTCTCAGAGTTTAAGCTTTAAAACATGAATTAAATAGCGTATTTAATCTTAATTGTACCTAGTAGCCTAGTGGTTTGACCTATGACCTTTCAGCAGAGTCGTGGGTTCGAGTCCGGGCTCGCATATTTCGGAATTTATGTGTGAAATTAATTACCCACATTTCAAATTTACCACATTCTTTACGATGGAAAGAAACCTACACACCTGAGTAGAAATTCAATAATGTGCAGTTCCCAATCCACACTGAACCCGCGTGGGAACAGCGGCCCAAGCCTTCTCATTCTGAGAGGAGGCCTGTGTCCGGCAGTGGGATGTATATAGGCTGGGATGATGATGAACCGTAACATGAATGTTCAGTCAAAATAATCTAATTATTCATAGACATCTTCCAGATTCATTTCTATTGTAAACAAACTTCACCAATTTTATCATCATCAGCTGGAACACGTCCACTGTAGAACAAGGGCCTCCTTCCACAGAATAAAAATAAACTCGACTGCCTTATAAAATACTAAAAAGAAGAAAACAAGTCTAGTGGGCTAGAACCTTTGTTAAGTAGCTAACTTAAAGTTCAACAGTCGGGACCCATTTGGTAAGAATTTTTGAGCAGCCCCGATTTAAATGGGTCCTGACTGTTGAACTTTAAGTTAGCTACTTAACAAATTTCTAGCCCACTAGACTTGTTTTTCCTTTTTAGTATACCTGCACTACGGATCCCGGTTCGTGGTAGCCACTAGAGAATTTTTCTCCTCAAACAAGCAAGCTTATCTTAGGAACTTAATTGTTCAAATTATGTACCCGTGAAAAGCTTGATTCTTTTGACATAATAAATAGACATAATTATGATAATAATTAACCACTAGAACAAAAAAAATACAACTTAGAAGAACTTAAATCCGCATGGAATCTCCCTTCGATTCTGCAGGGCTACTACGAAACTCGAAACTCGAAGTTCGTGTCGTGCGGTCCCTCTGACACTTATACTATTTAATACGAGAGGGAGAGGGACGGTATGATACGAACTTCGAGTTTCGAGTTTCGTAGTAGCCCTGCTGCACTTGAACCGTCAAGGAATAAAGTGCTAATTTATTGAATCAGGCGTTACTTCGCGGAAGTCCATATCAATGAACTAAAACACAATACTCAATATTTTATTGCTTTTCCACAATGTATGGTTACAGATGTTACAAAGAGATTATGTGATCATCATGGACCCTGTTGGGCACAGCAATATTTATACAAGAGGGCGTCTTTTATATAATTAATAAATTTTATCTTATAGCTAAATATTACAATCACATTAAACTGACTTACTTTTATGACATTCTTAATCAATTAATATTACATTATGATAGCTATGTTTATGCAAGAAATGTGTGTTCATACAGTTCCTCCACCTCCACACTGTAAGAACACACACAAATTACACAAACCCATCTATCACCACAACCACACTACTGTGACACTACACTGACCATGCTTGCTAGCATGATAGCATGGTGAACGGTTGTGTTGCTCTGAAGATGAGCTCTGCTTGAGTTCGAAACGCGTCAGTGTAGTGTGGTGATGATGATAAGTTTGTGTGATTTGTGGGTGTTCTTACAGTGTGGAGGTGGAGGAACTCCAAGAGCACACATTTCTTGCATAATCGTAGCTATCTGGTCGCGAGTGAACAAAAAGATGGTACATTGAATAAAAATATTTAAATTAAAAAAAAACTATATACAAAAATTAAGATTAAACTAAAACTAGCAGCTTTGCAGGTGGTAGGACCTTGTGCATGGTCCGCCCGGATTGCTACCACCATCTTGCTCGCTAATCCTGCCGTGAAGCAGCAGTGCTTGCACTGTTGTGTTTCGGCGTGGAGAGTAAGACAGCCGGTCAAATTACTGGCACGTGAGCGTTAGGCCTCTAGGTTGGCAACGCGTCTGCAATACCCCCGGTGTTGCAGATGTTTGTGGGCGGTGGTGATCTCTTACCATCAGAAGACCCACTTGCTCGGTTGCCATCCAGTCGAATAAAAAAAAAAAAAAAAATAAAACTAACCTACTTACAAATAAAAAGCCCCCCCCCCAGGTCACCGTCGCTGCTCATTGTGCCCAGAAGGCTGGCAGCATTGCCACGTTGGATCGCGAGGCTGATCCTTTGCCCAAAATAGCTGCCAGCCCGCTGGTCACCCGTAGCATCTATTAGGCGGTTGGATATCTCCTTGGCGATAATGAATAAAATGCTATTTTAAAAAATCCTAAGTCGCAATAGCTGCTCTTGCGCAGTTAGTCACCGCTCATGCTGGGGCAAAGTTTACTCTTTGTTCAGCTCGCACTAATCAGTGTTACATACGTACTTACATATATGCTGTTAACATATCAACAAACGCGGTAGGTATATGGCGAGGTTTGACGCTTCCTGTCACTCATATTTTTTTTGCTCGAAACTATGACAATGTAGAATTCCAGGAACCAAATATTTGAATACCTAACTACCATAGAACGTATGTATTTATGTATGTATGTAAACTCTTTACTGTACAAAAGAAAAGAAACAAAAAACAAAAACGTTCTCATAATTCTTTTCTTAGTCGTGCACTCTTGACAGAGAGGTCGTGGTTCCATGGAGTCCTCATTACGGGTGATGTGTCCAAAGAACTTCAGGATTCGTATTTGCACAGTTGACGATAATCTCTCTTGAATGTTAAGTTCTTTAAGCAGCACACAGCAGCAACACGCCCGACAACAACAAACAAACAAGACGCCGGGTATCAAATTTCATGTCTCTAATCCTAGCGGTTGAGATTTCGAGATTTTATTTATATTGATCCCCAGGCAATATCAGGATAAAAAGTAGCCTATATGTTATTCCAGAGAGCCAGCTATCTACATACCAAATCTCATCAAAATCTGACAAATTATTTTAACGATAAATGCGAAAGTTTGTGAGTATGCGTGTCACATGTTATAATATTATACTACAACCCTGTTGCAGGGAGCCTCTGGTGCCTTTATAAAGATTATTTTGATAAGCGCGGCAAATGCTGACTGTAACAGGGTTCTACCCAGTGTTAAATATGAACATATCAAGGTATAGTAGAATAAGTAAGATGTATTTGTTTGCGGTATAAGTACGAGTATAACAATTAACACAAATGAGCGCTAGTGGCTCACGTGTACCCCAGATTATCGCCATCCCTGGACCCCGAGATGTCTTTAATATTGAAAACTTTATTGCTTTACAATTTTGTACATCCTTGAATACATCACTATAAACTGCATTGAACCAAATCGTCCACATACGTATCAGATTGGTCCGCAAACCACTTATTGTGGTTTGGTCTAAACATCTGCGCGCGCCCATCAATTGAGCCGACATTGCGTCTGATTGGTGTTAAGTATGCTAACAGCTGTAATTGTGCCACAATGGATACATCGGGGCCAGTGTTTTCCTAAGTGTATGTAGACGACTGTTTGGTTTCGTACTGCGGAAACCCTGCAATCATAAAGTGCCATTTTAAAAACTTTACATATGTAAAGTAACTACTTAAGTACATCTTGTAATTTTGAAAGAAAGAAAGAAAATACATTTATTCACAACACAGGACAACAATATTTTAGGTACGAATAAACAACACAAAGGTATGTGTCATTGCGGTTGTGAATCGGACACTGGCTCAGCATAATGCTGAAGCGTTAAAAACATCCCAGCGCTGATTTTAAATACATAAGACTACATAAATAAATAGATAATTTGTTTGACCTATGGCCTCTCTGTTTTCCCCCGCCGTAAAGCTCATGGTAATTTTGAAATGTAATTTCGCTCATATGTTATGAAAAACTTAGGTGCGAACCCGAGTTTGAACTCACGGCTCTGCTTGAGAGGCTACAGGTCAAACCACTAGGCCACCACGACTTTTGTTCAGAATATTATGTATCTTATAGCAAATAAACTCCTTTTTAAAGGATAAACCTACCTTTAATAAATCAAAACAAAACGAAAAGTAAAAACTCTTCGCGCAAATATTTCTCAATTTTGACCACTCTATAAAAAAATCTAAAGACCATCATTTTGCGTCATTTATCATTTTGCATTGTACCCTGGTCACGGCACTAACTTGAAGCCCTCCAATTACTCTAGAGTTCTGGGACAACACGCCGCGCCCTCGCTCTTGGCATACCCGTGTACTTCCTGGATGCCTATTCAGTTAATTGGGTATTCATGTTTCCACGCTTATTGGAGGTATTCTGTTCAATTGCCTGTGAAGAGTATATTGTTACTAGCTGTTGCCCGCGGCTTCGCCCCCGTTGATTTTTTCTATGTTTTCTTCCATAAATACCTTCTCCTGTCAATAACGAACACAACAAAAAAAATAGCGAAATCGGTCCAGCCGTTCCCGAGTTTTGCACTTAGCAACACATTTTACGATTCATTTTTATTTATATAGATAGATAGATTACGTGTTCAGTTTGAAATGTAATTATTACAAGCGGGCTTGACGAAATATGAAAGTAAATTCACAAAAATATTATGGAAATAATAAGAAATACTCGTAGGAGAGATGTTTTTATACATTGCTATGTAAGTACTTACCATTTTTAGACCACTTCCTGATATCGGGCAGAACTGAAAATTTGGCATCGCTGTGTAAGTTTAATGACAATATACACATCTTGTAGTGAAATCATGGTGGTCCAGCCAGGCGATGAAGGTCGATGCCAACTCGAAAACTTAGTGCGGATAATGTGGTTTGGATGAATCAAAGCACAGTCAGCAGAAAAAGTGGGTATTAAAAGTGAAATAGTTAAGAAATACTTATATTTAGGGCTATATTTCACCGGGACACCATGGCGGCGCAACCAGTCGCCGCCACCAACAAAATGTATGCAGCTCTATGAAGGGTATCTCACCTGGTGTCCACTTGGTTGCGTAAGGCTTGGTTGCCTCTGCATTATAGCAAATAATTTAATTCAAACGTGCTCGAATGGCGTCCGCGGACCGGGAGACGAGCTGTCGGTAGGCCTCCAACAAGATGGAGCGACGACTTGGTTAAGATCGCGGGATCGCGGTGGATGCGGAAAGCACAAGACCGGTCTGAGTGGAGAGCCTTGGGGGAGGCCTATGTCCAGCAGTGGACGTCTTTCGGCTGACATGATGATGATGATGGTGCTCAACCGCTGAATGAAATATTCCAAATTAACTTTGTGTCATCCATTACGTCCGCTGAACCCATTACAGAGTGGTACCTAGCATACAATTAAATATTGTATTTAATGAGCATTAAATTTAACAGGTAACATTCACAACCCTCTCATGAGTGGAGACCTGTGCCCAGCTGTGGGACGTATAGGTTGGGATGATGATGATGATGATTCACAACAACAAATATACGTTGTATGCCGCGCGGTTGCATTTCTTCAACAATTTCAAGCTCTGCTATTTGCTTCACAAATATATTTATTCCGCTAACTTATCTCACCGTAGTTTTCTGTCTACAAACTTCGTAATGAGATTTAATGCAAATGAAACTATTCTTAATTGCAAAGAAATACAATTCGTTATTAAATTGTTGTGATTTGTTAATATGTCAGTTTGCAACAAAAGACGATGTGGAACAATTGGATGGTTGTTTTGTCTGGAACTGTTAAAACAAACAAGGGAACTTAATTCGTGGAACAGCTAAAGATAGTGGAAAGTGACGGACCTTTTTTTATAGGGTCAAAATGGCAAAAACGAAACCCTTATAGTTTCGCCATGTCTGTCTGTCTGTCTGTCCATCCGCGGCTTTTTATTTTTTTCTCTGGATTTTTCGTCCATAAAATTGTGTAAAATGTGTAAAATCACCTCCACTTTACGTCTATGGAGGTACTCTAAAAAAATATTTTTTTGAATTTTTTATTATACCATTTTGTCGGCATAGTTACATATACAGGGTGGTTTCGACGAGGGACCTTTGCGGAACTGGCAGATAGTTCAACCTTACGCACTATAATTTCCCCCATAGAAACTATGGGATATATGGACCCACACAATTACCCTTTTCAAGTTATTGGCTTTAAAACATCCTACCAAAAACTACTTTGTGCCAACCCTAGTGGCTGGGTCAATGTTTCTACTTGTAAACAATCTTTAGACGTCAGGATATTACGTTAATATGTTGCCATTTGCCAATTTTTAGGTCTTCGTGCAACGCTAAAAAAAAATCGTTGCAGGATTTGCAGAGGTGATTGTCTCTGGATATTATGTAATTTCTAATCTAATTCTAACCACAACAAATAACTTACATGACATGACAACACTGACATTCACTCACGAATGTACTCAAATCGTCATAAAACAATTAAAGAAGATAGTAACCTCTTTTCATCATAAATAAAATGTCTCTGTTTACCAACCTAAACTCATAAAAAGGTTTTAGTTCGTTAACTCGCTTCATCAAATTATTTTCGAATGAATTGAAATTGTTCCCTGGTTGATCAGCAATTCATACAATGGCTGTCCTTGTTTTTTTTTTTTATTTTGGTTATCGCCCAAAAATGTAATACTGAACAATATTTGACGGGATATTGCACTAAAGTGTAGTAATAGGTTGTCATAGGATAGAAACAACGCATTTTCTACAACTATCGAAACTCTTTGCATGATTGAAAAATCGATCATAAACATATCGACACCTCCTAAGTATACTGGTACAAGTGCATAAACATAATTTTACAGGAGAGCTGTTCAAAGGTTCCAAAACCTGTAACTTTCTCATTTGATGATATATTTCAAATTTTCAAATTGCATTGGTTCCAAAGAAAATATTTGCTTTCTACCTGTATTCATGGAATTTTTGAAATTTCTTATAGTTTCTTGAGAAATTGCAGATACACTACTATACGCGTATTTTACATCTTGTAGTTGTGCGGTATACTGAGCTAACTACCACTTGCTCCAGTATACGGCGTAAATGCGTAGATTACTGATCTAACGATATTTATATTGTATATGAATTTTTAGATGAAATACTTATATGGCTTGCAATGAACAATAAAACAGATGCTCTTTTACCTTCATCTATTGATTTATAACGTTTTTATCACTTGCATCAATATACGCTAAACATTAGCATGCCACTTGTACCAATATACCGCTAGTAATGTTTTAAACGTGCTATACAAAATACAGAAATATACCTTTATAAAAAAACCTCACTTGAAATATAAATGGTTTTATTAAGAAAAGTAATTGTATTAAGTGCTTTAAATTAATGGAAGCACATTCAATGGATTCGTATTCCTGTTCAAATGTGTACTCGTATTTTATTGTGAAAAGGTTCCTCATGTGATACATATATCGCATCGCACCCATTTGTATCCACATAACGTTTTAGCTTTTTGTGCCTCTTCTGGGTTCCGTACCAAAGGGTATAAACGGAAACCCTACTACTTTATACTACTTCGCTGTCCATCCGTCTGTCACCAGGCTGTATCTCATGAACCATGATAGTTAGACAGTTGAAATTTTCACAGATTATGTATAACTGTAGTCGATATAATATATATTATAACAAAATAGATCAGAATAAATATTTAAGGGGCCCCCATACAACAAATGTATTTTTTTTGCAATTTTTTGCTAATCCTAATGAAGTAGTATAGATGGTACGGAACCTTCGTGCGCGAGTCTGATTGGCACTTTGCTTACATGATACAAGCTTTGACATGAATATTGAGTCAAAGTCAAAATATCTTTATTCAATTTAGATTGTAACAAGCACTTATGAATGTCAAAAAATTTACCACCGGTTCGTAAAAACCTCTGTTGAGAAGAGTCTGGCAATAAACCTAGGTATATTTTGTAAACAGATTTACAATCATATTTTAGTGATATCCATACATCACAAGTATTTAACACAACTACATATTTAAAACAGTTCTCATTTCGCTATTTGGAGTAAGCACTCGCCAATGCGGATCGGAATTATTTCCAAATCCCTATCCATGATATAATCATTAATTTTAATAATACGCCTTATATATTAATGTCTTCTTGACAATAGATTTAAATTTTGTGTCTGTTTCTGAGTCTTTGGAACTTCCATAACTTCATACGGTTTACCCGTTTTCGCCATATACATAGCCAGGTACCATGTCTTAGGTGTGTATAAAAAAATGTGTATAGGGTCTTATTAAAAACTGTACTATAATTTAAACCACATTAGGGCTACTAATTACTAATATGATCCAAGTAGAAAAATACTGTGATTCGAAAAAAAAGAGTTTTGTATGGAAGTGGAGTCGCAAGAAGACTTTCTAATTTCAATGTTTTCCCACTTATATCGTATTAGTAATCAGTAGCCCTAATATGGGTTACAGTATAGTACAGGATTTTTTTTATCAACCTGTAGGTATATTGAAATTTACTGTTCTCATTTTAATTAAAGCATGCATGCCTTCGCCTTCTTTTTGGGGATGCTCAACTACCAAAATGCAATGTAATACTGCAATGTTTATATTTCTAGCACGAGTACATGTAGGTATAGCCGAGGAAACTGAATCACGTACTGGTACTGGGTGGAACCGTTGTACTACCAATGTTATGTTGACATCCCATACATTTGCCAAAGAAATCATAGCGAAATAGATCACGAAAAGGTTTCACATTGGATTTAGTTTCCATGGCTCTCTATGAGAAATACGGCTATTGTGGTCTTGCCAAACCAAAACATGTTTTTTTTTATATAAACTATCAAATTATGTGCTCCTAGAATAGTTTAAACGGTCCGCACGCAGCGACGGCTAGCGCGTACACTGAGGCAACTGCCAGTTACACTCGACTTCCCCGGCCCCGCGACAATATCGGTGCCGCGTATAGTGGTGCATGTCGGTTGCCTCAGTATACGTTGTACCGATTAGCAAAACGGTGTTAGATGCATTCATATACGTCACTTTATTTCCAAAACTAATAGGAATATCCGTCCAAATTTTTTGTGGTAGGTAAATAAGGAAATATTAATCACAAAAAATGCAAAAAACTAAAAATCAGCAATTTGTCACTTGTACCAGTATACGTAGGAGGTATCGATATCATAAATATGATGTTTGAAATGAAATTGACATTTAAGTTCATTTCATTTGCTTCCTATACATGAAAATGCCTTTATTAGATGCACGTGGATATTTAATTTGCTCATGTTATAAGCGAGCTGCAATCATAATGGGGTTGAAGCTTTACGACGTTACAGGGAAACATATCCACCACCACACCCAACAGGTCGTAGGACAATTTTACGTGCTTGTGATCGTGTCACCAACAATCAGCCCATTGTACCAAGAACAGCTCAGAACGATCAACGTGGAGGACCTGTTATTCGTCTTGCGGCTAATAAAATAAGCGGAATCCAAGAAAAAGTTCGAGATCAGCTGGTCGACATTTCGAAATAAGTCATACCGCAGTACTAAAAGTTCTTAAACGTGCCCGCGCCTTCACCCTTACAAAATACATACTCGGGCACGGGCTGCAGCGTGTATTATTAGACACGGAGGAACATTTGAACACCGTATGTAAAAATTGTATTAAAGTAATTGATATTCGTATTTCTGCATTTTATTTGATTTATTTGACTTTTATGTGTCATTTTTACATCAGTACGATGACAACAACTCTCGGAAATAAACGTAATATCCGAGTTTTCCGACGGCGATTCCTTAATCTAGCCATCTTGCCGTTATGTGCAGATGCAATATAGGGTTATCACCGCAGTTAAAATGAGTGAATTTTGTATTTTTTTTTTTTTACTTTGTTTAAGTTTCTAAACATTATAAATCGACTGTGTATCACTTAAACAATGCAATATCTCCGCAAAGGTCCCTCGTCGAAATCCACCCTGTATATATATATTACAAAATTACAGCTTTTTAGCATTGACATTCCCTGAGCAAAGCCGCGGACGGACAAACGGCGATGGCGAAACTATAAGCGTTCCGTTTTTGCGATTTTGGCTACGGAACCCTAAAAAAGAGGTCGTATTGATAGCTGTCCGTTGTCCAATGTCGCCGTACGACGACACATATGTACATATACACCTACACACAACACGTACATACGTACAGAGACATTTGACAACTGACAGCTGTCAATCCGACCTCTTTTTTTATCAAACAGACCAAGGCACGAAACTTATTAATCTCACGAAACGTGTGGTTTGCCGAATTAAGGTTTATTGAAATAAATTGTACCATCCCAGAAAACTTAAGGAACCCAATTACTTTTACTTAGCCGTTCCTCAATCATACTGTTTACGAAGACAGCTGACTTTTATAACGTTTTTTAATGTAGCCGAACGCAACCTACAAAGAGTTATTGTAGTACGTAACTAATATGGGCAATTAAAATAAATGTACGCGTTACAGCGTGACGTATAAACCTCTAGGTATAAACAGTTTGATAAAAGGGAGAGTCGAGGACTATATAGTAAACTAAATTTAGGAACACGTCATCCTACTAACGGGCTTTTAGGTCCGGTTGTTGTTTTTTGTTTACCTTAAAAGTGTTTAGACAACCTGGTTTAAGCGTTCTGAGAACACGCGATATAATTTATGAACATGATCTGTTTTTAAATTACACAAAGTAGTGTTTTTGAAATAAATAAACTAAAACTAAACGCATGCTTGTTTGACATACTTCTTAAAACCACTGGGTTTTGCTGTCATTGGAAAGGATTCAGGAATAACACTGCATTAGACGACCAGATGGCCTAGTGGTTAGAGAACCTGACTACGAAGCTTGAGGTCCCGGGTTCGATTCCCGTGTCGGGGCAGATATTTGTATGAAAAATACTAATGTTTGTTCTCGGGTCTTGTTGCTTAGTACCCATAACACAAGCTTTGCTAAGCTTACTTTGTCAATTGGTGTGAATTGTCCCGTGATATTTATTTATTTATTATTATTTAGAGGTCTTGGGTGTTTAATATGTATTTAAGTATGTATTTATCTATTTATGTATATTTATCCGTTGCCTAGTATCCATAGTACAAGCTTTGTTTAGTTTGGGACTAGGTCAATTGGTGTCAATTGTCCCATGATATTTATTATTTTATAAAATTTACTTGCTTCGTCTGGAAATCGAACCTACTCAAATGTGAAAAAATATATCCCGTATTCTTATAATGTCAATCAGGTCTCGTGGAATTAACGGGATAAAAAGTAGAATATCTGTTATTCCAGAGCAGGGTTTCTCAAAGTGGGGTACGCGAGCCCCTAGGGGTTCGCTATTCGACGGTAGGGGGTTCGCGACAAGGTGTACGTGATGGTGGCTGCAAGACTGGCAAGATGATTAAGATTGGTTTTTGGAGTCTTTTAGTATTTTTTATTTCAACTCAAAATTTGTTACTTATTTACTTATTCGTTGGCAAGACGATTCTTACCTATATTTATTACCTTTTATTGAAATAAATAATATACATTATATAATCATGATGATTGAAATAAAAATAAACTTAGTTTCTCCAACAGCCAGTTTTATTAGTTAGTTAGGTAGGGGTTCGCTGTCGTCTAGAAACTTTATCAGGGGTACGTGGAGCCATAAGTTTGAGAAACCCTGTTCCAGAGGTTCCTAATAAATATGTTCTAACTACATATTTTATCGGGCCACCTCACCATATGACCGGCCGGTTTAGCGCGAAGTAACCTAAATATGTTCTAACTACATATTTTATCGGGCCACCTCACTATATGACCGGCCGGTTTAGCGCGAAGTAAAGTAACCAACACAAACGCATTAGTATGGATTAAACATAATTACAGTCGCTATGCGTCCTTATGATTACAACACGATTTAATGACGATCTTGAACTACCAATTACCATAACTATGTGAGAATGCAATTTTTTGCCGGTTCTAGCAAACACAGAGTGGAATGAAACTGGCCATTACACAGTTCTCGGTAAGCAGTAGCAATCTGGGAAATAATCACCATATGCGGCGAAGTAGGGTGGCTGTAGATTTGCAAGGATATTTATGAAGGGGAGCGCATTTTTGCTACTTTTTCTCGATTATTCCATAAAAATTGAATGATAAATGTGGTCTGATAGAAGTGTCCTTAATGTAAGTTAATGTGTCTACTCCAATAATTATTTGTGATAGACTTTTATATTCTTTAAAAACGATCAAATGTTTATTAACGGTTTTTCTATCAGGCCACATTTTTAATTATCATTCAATTTTTATGGAATAATCGACAAAAACTAACAAAAATGCAACGTTGCCAGCTCAGCAGGTATAAACGCTCTTAACTTGTAATGTGTCCTACTGCTGGGCAAACGCCTCCCCTTTTTTTCGCCTCTACTTTTGGTCAAATCTTGACAGTCTGACTGAAAATGGTCAAAATCATGCCGCTATTTTCTCCTAGGCCCGCTTCTGCTCCTGTGCCCGTCAAATGGAATCCAAATGAATAATAATACCTACAGGATAATAGTTCTAGTTTTAAAAACTTAAAACCACATTTGAATGGTAACTGCTTTCTACTCTATCATCAGACCATGGAAACTACCTTTGATCAATAGGTATTCACTCTAAGGCCATTCAAACAAGCCAAAACACGGCTAGGTTACGTTGTTCTGTTTTGGAGTTCCAGTACCTGCCTGACTGCTCCATCATTAGATCCTGGATACCATCCTTAGTCAAAATAACACTGAGGCTCTTTTAACCAGCCCAACATGGCTGGCTAAGTTCTGTCTTGGACTTACAATTTACAATATCTCATTTCCGACTCCATCATCAGATAGGCTAGATGTTGCCATAATTACAAAGTTTCATATCAATAAGTACCACAATTACAAATAGGTGAAAATAGAGTTGTAAGATTCCGTTACATACATATACACATATACGAGTAGATACAGTCGGGCAAACTGTACTTAATAATTTGTTATAGAGTAAGTTTAAAGTTTCAGGATATACAGGCTGGAATTTTTAACACGACCTGGACGGAAAGTACTCGCAATACTGAATATAAGAAAATTTACTCAAATTAAACGTTCCCTTCTTTTTTTAAACAATTTATGGTCAATTGGTCACCCTACATCCGCACCGGCTGCACTGGTTTGAACTGAGCGAGTGCGTGTGCACTCAACGCACTCGGCCGTCCGTTGTCAAGCACAGACCAAAATATGTAGACCTGCTTATGTGCACGGTTTACTCAGGCTTAAGGATCAATAGAGCTGGTTGGGGGCGGATTATGTGTCATTGTAAATATCTATTGTGTTCGGATCAAATTAGGAAAGTTTTTCTGTTTTAATTTTCAGCAGCAGTTTAATATGTTTTGTTCCAATGAAAAGCAGTTGATTATTAATTGCGGTTAATCGTTTAATTGCCCATCCTATTTGGTGAAAAGGTTATTTCTCATCAGACTTTCGCATTCCAAAGGACAAGAAACTTGTCATTTCGAACAAATATAACTACGAGTGTTAGATGTTAAACTAATAATTTGTACCTACACTTTTACTGTGGTGTTAGTTTTTATGGTACAGTCACCATTAGATTTTGGAGCGGCCAACGTGACCAAAAATATCGAAACATAAACCTAATACCTATAATAGAGCGCAGTGAGTGTAGGTGTGCTGATATATTTTACCACCTTTGAATAAACTGAATCATGTACTAGGATGTGATTGATACCTTTGTGCTACGAATGTCATGTTGAGATCCCATATAGTGAAATTGATTATTAAAAGGTTTCACCCTAGCACCAACCATGAATCAGTTTGTTCGAGTATACCTATTAATATAAAAAATAAAAATAAAACAATTCATGGCTTATTGATTGTTTTGATCGAATACACTATAAAAAATTACATAATTTTATTATTTTATTTTTTCTGCTGACGCTATTGTTGACGTGACATTTGTCACAGTCCGCTCTCTCGATCTCTTGTCTAATTATTGTACAGTAAAAGAAACTGAATCATGGCGTACCAGGGTGGAACCTTTGTGCCACGGATGTCAAATGAATATTCCATACAGATGCCAAAGAAATCATAGCTAAATTAATTATGAAAAAGTCCCACCCTGGTGCGTTAGTTTCCTTTACCTACGCAATACATTGCTCCTCGAAATTCACCACCACCATCCCAGCCTATATACGTCCCACTGCTGGGCACAGGCCTCCTCTCAGAACAAGAGGGCTTGGGCCATAGTTCCCACGCGGGCCCAGTGCGGATTGGGAACTTCACACGCACCATTGAATTGCTTCGCAGGCTTGTGCAGGTTTCCTCACGATGTTTTCCTTCACCGCAAAGTTCGTGGTAAATTTCAAATGTAATTCCGCACATGAATTTCGAAAAACTCAGAGGTGCGAGCCGGGGTTTGAACCCACGATCCTCTGCTTGAGAGGCCATAGGTCAAACCACTCGGCCACCACGGCTCCTCGAAATTAAATAAAAAAATATTATTACTATTATTAAAGGTACGATCTCGTAAATGCTAACGATATTTATTGCAATATCCCTTCACAACACAAAAACCAACGTCTGGTTACTTTACGTGCTTGTATAAAAAACACTGTATAAATAATCCTATAATTAAGATCAATTAAGTTGCCAAGCATGGCGACTATGTCACAATTAGTTCGCTGGCCACCAGTAGACCGTGACATACGGTTTGTTTGCCGTTAAATATTCATGGCTTGTGACCGACCGACATTTATTAATACATATTATCACTTCATTCTTCAACAGTAACATACCGTTTTGGCAAAGGCATCGGCAATCGGAAAAGTTATTAAATAAGTACACAGAAATCATAATAAACTAACCAACTTTTTCCGACATTTAAATAATAATAATAAATACTTAAATAAATTTTGCTACTTTACGATCCCACTGAATAATAAACTCATTTGATGACGAGATTGCGCTGAGTTTATCACGTTGGTCGGCGTCTTACTCGGTATGGGTACTGGCAGAATACCAGCGCTGCGGCTTACCGCAGCACAATGCTGAGCCAGCGCCTGTTCTTCAGTGCATCACATGGCTTCTCATTTATGTGTCTGATCTGTTTAATTGTTATTTAATTTATGTTTTTATTTAATTGTTAGTTTTATTACTCTTTCTCTATTTATCTATCTATCTATCTATCTAACTTAAAGTTGAAAAACAGTCGACGTTGCCATTTCAAGTTTAATATTTCAAAAACGGTTAAACCTATTTTTATCAAACAGCGAATAACAACCGCAATCAAACTCGGTTTCACGCACAAAAAATCGCCGCATCATCCATCGATTTGAGAGCATCATAGCCACAAACAGTCATACATTGGCGTCAAACTCATAACACCCTTTTTTTATGTCGGGAGTTAAAAATCAGAGAGCTTTTTCGGAAAAGTGCGACCACAGACACCACACGAGATTTTTATAAGTATTAGGTTTCTCTATTGCATTACAGCTGCTTATATACCTAATTAATTAAATATTACACATTACATCGTACCGTGCGTGTTATATGTGTATAAATTGTTCAATACCACAAAACTAACCGCAAAGCTAGGCATAACTAAAGTACAATTCAATAGAATCTGTCAATTTTTCTACATATTTAACACCCTATCGTGGACACACTTGATTATATATGTTCCTGTTGTTGCAATTATCATCTAAAAGGAATCAAAAAGAATAATATTCACATCACAAAGCCTTAGGCAGCCCGGTGTTTATATTAGTAGGCTGGAAGTGTCTACAGGATGTCAGATTCTATTGAATTGGAGTTTAAGTAACCGCAGGCAATCTACCGCCAGGAAAAGTAGGTGAAACTCTTTGTTGTTGTGTAATTAAACTGACCGACTGTAGATTTAATTTTACTTACTAAATAACATAATACGAGTAATAAGGCTCTGTAACTAACAAACTATTCATAATAATCTGAATTAAATTACATTATTATTATTATATTATTAGCTAGTAGGTATCCTTAGTACACCTATTATAGCTTTGCTTAGTTTGGGACTAAGTCTAATATGTTAACTGACCCATGATATTTTTTACCAAGATCTAGGATTTGTACTCATTAGTGCCAAGTGTATTTTGTTCTTTATCGTGTACATAATTACACCTTCATCATAATGCCGCAATTTGATTGCGGTTTCCAAAGGTTGTCAGCCTCTGCGGGCGCCGGTGCGCGTGCACCCAATGCACCGGACTTAGACTCTCGCGCAGCTGGGCGTGAGTCAGCGCAGATCGAGGAAAATGTGGAAATTGTTATGGATTTTTATGCAATTTGCTTTGATTAGCTACGTATAGTATTTTGATTTACGATGACTTTAACTCGAAATTGAATGTGTTTTTGTTTCGGAGGGCGTCTACTTTCTTAATTAATGTACATTTTTGACGTAAACAAATTGCTTGAATATGTTAACAAGGATAATAAATAAATAGTACATTGTGTCTTAAGGGCGGTAAATAAGGAATTACGAACGAGAGTCTATTAGAAGCCCGAAGTGGAAGACAGAGGGCTTTAATGAGTCGATGTTCGTAATTCTAGTACCGCCCGTGTGACATACAATGTTTTTCATCACATTTGCGAGTAAAATTGTATATTTCTAAAAGAAAAAATATAATTGTTCCAAATATGGGCGATACCTTAGGCTGCGCTCTTGGCAGCGCCGCCCTCCCCCTCCCTCAGCATGTGCCTGAGCCGCGTGTGCATGTGTCCCTGCTGCTACGCCATGCGCAGCACCATGAGTACGCACATTTTCTCATTTACCGACCTTGGGCTTCATGACAAGAAAATTTGTACGGGCAATGACTCATTTACCGACCACGGGTTTCATGACAAGTACATTACGGTCTAGGGTTTTATTTGGGGGGTTGCAATCAAGGTAGCCTTCATGTTTTGACACTGTTTACGAGCAAGTGTGATGAAAAATAAAAAACCATCTTGCCCTTATTGCTAAGAAAGTCTTGAAAATCACACTTATAGACTAACATCTGGTATGCTAGGTGAACGGTTGTGTTGCTCTAGGATGAATCTGGTTGAGTTCAAAACGCGTCAGTATTGTGGTGGTGGTGATGTGGTGATGATGTTGGGATTGTGTGATTTATGTGTGTTCTTACAGTGTGTGGAGATGGAGGAGCGGAATAAACACACTTTTATTGCATAGACTTAGCTTAGCTATCGTAAGGTCGTGGATGACCAAAGCACCTTAATGTTAATAGTTTAATCACACTTTTATAATCTGTCCAATCTAAATGTTCCCAGCTCTATATTCCGAATGCGTTTCGTTTAACAATGCCCTCATTGACGCAGTCGTACCTTTCATAATAAAAACCGTCAATGCCGGCCATTGTCTTTGATTAATTAAACCGTTTTATTAACATTGATTACCGGGCGATTGGACCCCGTGAGTGTCGAATTACTCCGATTGATAAGACTTAATTTACCAATTAATGTAATTTAACTACAATTAAAGATCTGTCTGCTTTTTAGGGTTCCGTACAGTCATCACCGCCAATATCCGACACCATAAAGCGGGCATAAATATCTGATACGACTGTATTTTTAGTACCGGTAGGACGTGTTAGATATTTGTGCACGCTAAAAAAGGAACCTTATAGGATCACTTCGTTTTGAATCTGTCACAGCTAAAAAAAACGGTGAGAATTTTTGAACCAGTCACGATTTTGAATGAGTCCTCCCTACTACTGAAGTGTAAGTTCTACCAGTTCTACTAAAAGACTTCTAGAATACTAGACTTATTTTCCTTTTTAATTTTCACAAACACCTGGTTTTAATTTACACGACTACACATTTAAATCAATCGTTTAGATCCAGCTTCTATAACTGATTCTAGTCACATCGACCTAAATGTAGAAAAAGTATTTCCAACAAGACACTTCTTCTCAGTACGACTTTATAGAAGTTTTTTTAAAGACAATTAAAAAGCATAAGATTAAACTAACAAGCCGTGGTGGCCTAGTGGTTTAGCCTTCCTGTTAAGCAGAGGATCGTGGGTTCAAACCCGGGCTCGCATAAAATTTACCAAGAGCTTTCGGGTGAACGAAAATATCGTGAGCAAACTTGCACAAACCCGCGAAGCAATTCAGTACCCTTAGTGTAAGTTTTCGGTTACAAAATACGTCTCGATCACGGCGTGGAAACACGAACAGCTGGGCTACTACGAAACTTGAAACTCGAAGTTCGTGTCGTGCGGTCCCTCTGACGCTTATACTATATAATACGAGAGCGAGAGGGACGGTAAGATACGAACTTCGAGTTTCGTAGTAGCCCTGCAGCGCCTCTAGCGGAACGTTTGCGATGTTCGTGTATCCATACAAATTGAGACTTTAACGCGAACGCGATCGAGACGTATTTTGTAACCGAAAACTTACACTAAGGGCACAGGTAGATGTGAAGTTCCCGATCCGCACTGTGCCCGCTTGGTAAGCCCTCTCGTTCTGAGAGGCCTGTGCCCAGCAGAGTAGAACGGATTTAGGCTGGGATGATGTTCTGTTCTGGGATGGTGAATATCTCGTGCTTTACCTACTCAAGCTTAACTCATACACACACTACTTTATCATAATTCTGGCACACAACATCAAATGTGATAATTACTACTTAACATATTGATACTTACCTACATCAATTTTTACGACTCGGAACGTTCGTGCTCTATGCTTTGACGATGAACTCGTACAGAGTTTGAAACGTGCCAACGTTTTCTGTGGCGATTATGACATAATTTCGATTCGTTCAGACATCAAAAATACATCGGTATTTTTATACATCATACTCGTAGCAGGAATTCCTGTATACTTGGTCCGGTCTATAAGCTTCAAAAATAATCTATAATCTATGTATGTAGACCATGTAATGCGTAATACCTAGATTTCTATATATACCGAGCCATGTTATGTTATTATGTAATGTGGCTGAGTGGTAGATGAAATAAAGAAAAGGTTTGTAGATGCGGCAACATCGGTCGGCCGTAACTATTTTTGTTGATGAGCCATAAAAATTGAAGTTACGTCATTATAACTATTTAAACTAGAGCGTTAGAAATTTTTATCTTAAAACGATCCTAACTGACTTCGTGAATAAAATTATAACAACTGGAAATTTTGTTATAATTTACATACACTATCAAAAAAAAAATAACTCGGTTCAAAAGCGTTGGAGATATCTGCGGATATACAAAAAAATAAGTAGAGTCGTATTTGGAACCCCCTCCTTTTTTGAAGTCGATCGTAAAAATCTAAAGTGTGAGCATTGAAAGTTCCTACAATTAGCAGGGGAATATTTCAGAAGATTATTAGGTTAATCTGAAAAAAAAAATATGACTAACAATAATTATGACAAACATTACATTATGACTTATAAAATTATGGCTGTCGAAAGGATCCCATAATAAATAACTCGGGTTTGTTTAAGTTATAGCTATTTATTGCAAGAATTGAGTTTTATTTTTAAAGCTTAAGTAATTTAGGCGTTGCGCCAATAGTCTAGATTGGTGTCTAGGCACTACGCCAGCACACCTGGCAAACCTCATAGGTACATGCACAAAAGAGCTACTATTGCCAAAACCGGCCTACGTGAAAAACACTCATGGTTTTTAGGGTTCCGTAGCCAAAATGGCAAAACAGAACCCTTATAGTTCCGCCATGTCTGTATGTCCGTCCGTCCGTCAGTCCGTCTGTCCGCCCGTCTGTCCGTCCGTCTGTCCGTCCGCGGCTTTGCTCCGAGACTATCAATTCTAGAAAGCTGTAATTTTGCACGAATATATTGACAAACAAACTGGTAGGAAAAAAATTTTTTAGGGTAAGTAAGAACCTCCCATACACGTAAAGTGGAAGAGATTTTTGTTTCTCGTGGGGTATCGTTGGATAGGTCTTTCTAAACCATTGAGAGGGGGGGGGGTCTTGAAAAAATTCATGCTAAGAAAGAAAGAAAGAAAGAGTTTGCTTTGCTTGAGAGCTTTGCTTTGTTAAGTTTGCTTGAGAATTATTAGTAGTTTAGGAGTAAATAAATAGCAGCCTAAGGTATAAAACAAACCTAAACTTGGAAGATTCCGTACACAATACGAAATCATTAGAAAAATATTACTTGATTTTTTTCGTATTGGCTACGGAACCCTATCTTGGGCGTGTCCGACACGCTCTTGGACCGTTTTTAAGCTGGAATTCCAAGCAAAGCTTCGGTATCAGTCATATTGACGCCGCGATAGTGACACTACGGTATCTGTTTGTGCACATTGTACTTAACATCTCAATATTTTTATGTACATGACTTATACAATAAATAAATAAATCGATAAATATGTGACCATGGTAACTAAATCCTCATCTAAATATCAACTCAATCTAACAAGAAAAGGCATTTGCGTGACTTTAACGAGCTGTTCAATTTCAAAATAACAAAACGTCATAACTACTTCACTAACGAAAAAACAATCATGATCCTCAAATCGTGAGCAAAAGCTTCAAATTAGATCTTGAGATTGAAATAATTATATATCATAAGTTTATTTTTCTAGTGTAATTCTGGTACTAATTGGTTGTTTGGACCTCAAGGGCTTATTCAGTTCCGAATCATAAAGTTTAGCCTAAAAAGAACACGTTCCATTTGCTTTTACAAAATGAATTGCTCTCGAAACCTAATGTCCACTGTTAGGTACTAATTAAAGAGGCTAAATGACTTATCTGAAGAAAAATAAGGTAAATATACACCTCAAAATCTATTTAATTTGGTGTTTTTCCAAGAGATTCACGTAATATAGGATAATGGTTTGAAAAAAAAGTTTTGTTTATTTTTGAATGGAGTTTTTCTTGTCACTAAAATCGATGACATGGTTCCTAAGAACAGGTCTTCGTATGTCATAAAATTTCAGGGGTAGGTACGTATTATAATGTATAAATTTAAAATACATATCGGTTGAAATACATACAGTTGAAATACCGAAAATTGGAAAATATAATGGTTAAAATAAATAATAATCAAAATTCATAAAGCTCGTTTTTCATATTGGTCGAAATACATACAATTAAAATGACTAAGTTCACAATGTATATGTTCAATCAGAATATAAAATAGTTGAAAGAAATAACAATTCAAATTCCTATAGTACGTTTTTGATAATGGACAATGCCTATGTTCATTATCATCTCTAGTCTAGTTACGTTGTATTTACATGTTAAATTCTGAAAAATTAAGGACTATCTAAGACAATGTCTGTTCAGCGTAGTTAGGGCGCTTCGTGCCTGGAAAAAACTCTAACCTAACCTAACCTATAAGATACCGACTGATCGGAGGCCCTATTTCATTTTAAACTAAAGTCCGATCATTAATTGAATACAAACTTTAAGTGACGACGAGCGTAATAGCGAGGAGGAGCGTGTTAGGTTCAACCAATTGTATTATATGCATTTTTCTTTGTGAAATTACCCAACTGACCAATCTGAATGTTACATCCTGTATACTATATACTACGATCCGTCTTATAGGTAGGTTACGAGTACTAGTTAAAGATGTGGTGCTATCCATACTAATTTGGCAAACTTTTTGCTTTGACGCAACATAAATTAGACATCCTAAGTTTCCTACGTGTAAACACGTTGTACGTGCGTGCAAAATGATTTCAGTTAGAGATGGGTAATCCCGACTCTGACTGTCTCCGACAAGTGATCTCAATCATTAAATCTCGCTCCGATATCGGAACTGACTCCGCTTATCGATTTCGACTCCTTTATTGAATTCGACTCTTGAGTGGTCATTAATTTGTCTACTAATGTACCGATACATCATAATGCCTCTTTTGAACGTCACTTCGGAATTACTACCGGCGTACCGGGTGAACCCTATATTATAATCCTATCCGATCCGATATGCGGGCCGCTCGGTCCAATAGTTAGGTCGGAGTTAGTAACTCCTCCGAGTTGATATGATTTGAAAGGAGCCATTATGGGATTCGGATCCGCTTAAGGATCTGACTATTTTAATTCTTCAGATCCGGATTTACCCATCTCTAGTTTAGGTACGAGTTTTTCAGAGATGTGTCTAAGAGGTTTTAATAGGAGGTAAGTTATATTAAAACCGTGACGACGAACCTGACGAGGTCACGGGTTCGTTCTCCGATTTGGGCAGATGTTGGTTCTCGGTTCTTGGAAGTTTTTTATATAGGTATAAGTATGTTTATCCGCTGCCTAGTAGCCATAGATTTGCTTAGTTGCGACTAGGCCAATTAGTATCAATTGTCCAATATTTTTTTTTACCTACCACAAGTCTTGTGGTAACTCAGAGTCGTGCCCTGATTGCGATCAGGTACTCCAGTTTTTTGAATGAATAGCATGCTATTTTATTTATTGAGAGACTCTTGCTACTGTACCATTAAGTAGGATGAGGGCACCAGTCATGTACAGGAACCAATAATGGTTTTTCTTTTCCGCTAACCCATTATTAAGAAACGGACGCTACTTTTTCTCAAACTAATAACACTTATGTGCAGATAACTGATGATCATAACTGGTAAAGTTCATGAATGGTGAGCTATAAGGCATTGAATCCTTGCTGTCCATTACAGGATACTACTGTGCTTAACATGTCCATGACTGGTGCCGTCACCCTAGGTCATATCGCATTTCCCTGTGTGATTGCAAGGGAAAGTAATACACGTGCCGTCGAAGGTTTCGCGGGCAGGATAACCCCTGACGCAAAAAGAGGGAGTTTTGAATGTCTGTTTGTTTGTCTGTCTGTGGCATCGTAGCTCTCAAATGGATGGACCGATTTCGATGTGGTTTTTTATGTGAAAGCGAGTGTTCTTGCCGTTTGAGATTTAAGCTATGAATGATAATATCGGGAGTTTTTTAAATTTTCCGAGTTTCTAATCAACTAATTTTTCTGATCTACTGTTAATGCACCACCTGCTGTGAACTAGTCCTTCCTTCTTTCTGTAAAAAGGTTGCCTGGAAGAGATCGCTCTTAAGCGATAAGGCCGCCTATTGCTTACCTTGTAATTTTCTATGTGTACCTGTTTTCTGTATCGCTTACTATTCCTGGTGTACAATAAAGAGTAATTGTATTGTATTGTATTGTAAGGGTCGGGTTGTAGGGTCGGGGGTTAAAAAGACTGAAAATACTAATTCACCATTTTTTATTTGTTTTCTACTTGGCATTGATGAACAAAGTACGTGGCGCGCTATTCTCTGTGGCCTCTTTCACGTAACTCGAATATTACAACCGGTATGTATGTACCGCCTCCGCGCCAGTGTGTTTCTAGCCTTAATTATAATTAGAATCGTATTCGAAAAAAATATAAGTAATTAGGGTAACCAACTTCGAAAAGGTGAAAACCCCCAACATTTTTATTTCAAAGTTCAATATCTCAAAAATGGCTGAACCGATTTTAATGGATCGTAGCTAAGAATCACTGCAAGGAAACTCACTTTTATATAAAAAAACCACAACGGAACCGGTCCGTTCGTTCGAGAGCTACGATGCCACACACCGACAGGCAGACAGACAAACAGATGTCATTAGCTTCGAACTTATAAGGCACCGTCCTCTCTCTCTTTTTAACCCCCGACGCAAAAAGAGGGGTGTTATAAGTTTGACCGCTATGTGCGTCTGTGTGTCTGTCTTAAACGGGTGACGAGATTGAACTTTGAAGTGACAAAGTCGGGAGTTTTCCAACTTGTTGTTGGTTAGGTTATTATTGCATCCGGCCGGGGTTAAAAATCGAATTAAGTGGAAGCTCTGTGAAATGTAAGTTGTGTTGCGACAACGTGGTCTCGGCCAAGTCTCGGCGAGTGCTCGTGCACCGAACACACCCACATCGCCGCGGCGGGGAGGGAAAAGGGGGGCTAAGGGCAATTGTACCGGCGGAAAATCCTTCTTGTTCCCAGTGTTGCCACCATAACAACGTTACCACTAAATTTAATGATTTTTGGGACTACATTAGATGCATTTGTTACGGAATTTACTTAGAACGTGGTTAGGTAGGTACTTCTACAAAAAATAAAACGCGGGCCTTCGGGTCTCCCCACAATGGAAATTTTGGAAAAGTCCAAATTTCGACGTATCAGAAAGTCGTCCATTTTTCAAGTTGTTTTTTCGTCATAAAGGACTCCACTCCTTCGTTGCCCCAAGACATCCGACCTCTAAAATCGCCCTGGCCTGTTTAATCTATATAGCCCACCGCCTAACAACCCAAATAGCATCATGCAATCAGTGGTTGCCGGACGGCACGCACTCACAGGCGCCGAATACCATGTCATTATAATTTTATAACCTACAATAGTACGCACGACTATATTTTACGACAAGCAAATGTTTAATACAATATCAGCTTATGTAGGTAATTTTATATTATAATACTTAGTTAAAAGCTAGTTCTATAACACATAGTGCGCGTGTAAGTCTCAAACAAACGCAAATTGTTGTGGCAAAAACATCGATAAAAGTAACTAGTTATGACAAAATGGCAGGCGCTTGTAAGATAGTAGTGGCATTCGCAATCGCTTTATTTAAATAAATAGTATAAAAATGAAAATATTACAACTTATAAATAAATCGGAGTCCAGTTAAATTTAATTAATTGTATAATATTTAAAGTTGAATTTTTTCGACAATGTGTGTTGGGTTCCAATCTGCTATGCATTGGTCTAGACTGAATCCTAGTCATTAAGTAGAAGTGATTGTAATAAAACAATTATTTTCGGCATTAACGGAATATTTGCTAAATTTTTCTTTTTCCTTTACTTTTTTCTAATTAAACTATAATATTTTCAATTGCTTAACAAACTTTGTAAACACTCTTCATTTTTATTTCTGTGTTGTCTACATTGATAATTATGACGTTGGCGGCAATGGATAGTGTTGCCAGTAATGAAAATATACTACACTTTGGGGTAACACGCTTCTATGAAGTTCCCCTTCAATAAAAAAAATACTTATTGGAATGTGTTACTTCAGTGGAATAATAAATTTGTGTTACTTTTGCAATTGATTATTTACGATTTTGATGACAAAGAAGTACTTAGTTTGATATGTGAAAGTCTGTGGTGAAAACGTGTGAAAATTTGGTTTACACACAAAGTTCCCGTTGAATTTTTGTTCGGAAAATTTAACAGTATTTACATATGTGTTCATAATTTACATAACAAGAATAAGAATAGAATAATTTACTTACAGGGCTATTCAAAACAATCTAGCACCTGATTTTTATAAATTAATAAGAACACAAGTACCTATCAAACTTAAACAATCGTTTTACTCGTAGTATTTCAATGAATAATCAACAATTTATATTTTCGTACTAATTATTTTTACCAAAAACTATTAAGAATTGTGTAAAATTTTACCTAGTTAGAAGTCAATAAGAATTCTGACAACGAAAGTGGCTCCCTCACATCAACATATCTGTAAATCCAATTTCCAATTAGTGAAAGTGGAGTTTGAAACGTTAATATGGCAACCTTTTAAAAAGAAAGTTAAGTGAAAGAAATGAATTTACGAGAATAGGTCGCACGACGCATAGATTTTTGGTTGATTTCCTTTTCACTTTGCTTTCGTATTCTCCGTAAGATCTAATAAACTGCAGTTAATTTGTGTTCCTGATTATATTTTGATTCAACGGAGTCGGTGCCGTAACACCGAACGTAAGATAAGTGCGAATGTGGACAGCATCTTATTGATTTTCTTTCCGTGCATACGCTTTCAACCAACGCGAAGTGGTGTTAACAAAAGTAGCCTGAATTTTATGATCTAGTTAATAATTAATTTACAACTTAGTCGTACGACGGCACTGTGACTCCGAAAAGTGTAGGAATAAATAAGTAAAAATGATGGCAAATTCACTTGACACCGTTAACGCGAATCAACCCACGCAAAATGGTAGCAAGGTGCAACCGAGTAATAACGAGTCGAAGACCAACCTCATAGTGAACTACTTGCCACAGACGATGACTCAGGAGGAGATCAGATCGCTGTTCTCGAGCGTCGGCGAAGTAGAAAGTTGCAAGTTGATAAGAGACAAAGTGACCGTATTTCCCGACCACATCCTGAACGGACAGAGTCTCGGATACGCATTTGTCAACTATCACAAGGCTGAGGACGCGGAGAAAGCCGTGAACACGCTAAACGGTCTCAGATTACAGAACAAGATTATCAAAGTGTCGTACGCACGGCCGAGCTCGGACGCGATCAAAGGCGCAAACCTGTACGTGTCGGGCCTCCCGAAGCACATGACGCAGCAGGAGCTGGAGAAGCTGTTCGGGCCGTTCGGCTCCATCATCAGCTCGCGCATTCTGCACGAGAACGTCAACGTGGGGCATCTACTGCAGGGCGGCGGCGACGAGCAGACCATCCAGGGCCCGTCGCGCGGCGTCGCCTTCATCCGCTACGACCAGCGCTGCGAGGCCGAGGCTGCCATCCGCGAGCTGAACGGCACCGTCCCGCCCGGCGGCACCGGCCCCATGACCGTCAAGTGCGCGAACAACCCCAGCAACCAGAACAAGGCCCTTGCGCCCCTCGCCGCTTACTTAGCCCCAACCTCTACGCGCCGCTTTGTTGGCCCAGCCGGCAAAGCCCTCCTCGCCATCAACAAAGGTCTGCAGAGATTCTCCCCGCTCGCCGATCCACTCATCCAAGGTAATGCTCTTGGAGGCTCAGGTTGGTGCATCTTTGTGTATAATATCGGAGCTGACACGGAGGAGAGCGTACTGTGGCAGCTCTTTGGCCCCTTTGGTGCCGTCCAGAGTGTTAAGATAATAAGAGATCCCACCACCAACAAGTGCAAAGGCTATGGTTTTGTGACCATGACCAACTATGACGAGGCTGTGGTGGCCATCCAGTCCTTGAACGGATACTCATTGAACGGCCAGGTGCTGCAGGTCAGCTTCAAAACGAACAAGAGTAAATCTTAAGCTCTGCAAAGTCTAGTCAATAAATTGTAGCTAATACAAAAATGTTGATCATTACTGTCATGGACATCAATAAAGATTGATTATTTTTAGTATGAAATAGGTAACAATGTGACTAAATATTTTTTTTTTAAGTCCATATGCATAAGTACAAACAAAACCTACCACAAATGGGCCCTGCAGGTTTCACTTGACTTAACGATATGCTTCAATACAAGAATTCTAGGTGATATCACAATTTTCAGGAGTTGTATTCTAACCCATTTGTGGAAGGTTTTGAAACCACTTTTTTTTATGAAAACTATTGTCACTACATATAAATCAGTGAGATTATCATCTGTCCCAGATTTGATTTCACAATTTTCTAATAAGAGAGATTTCTCTTTGTATTAAAATCAAAAATTTTGACTAATTAACTCAGTTGGGTAACTGATAATAGACTAATGGTTCTATCTCAAGCAATTTTAATATTAAAATGTATCACTAAAGTTCATATTTAAAACTTTTTAATGTAAGCTAGACAGTGCTAGGAATGTCACTGTGTCAGTTTTGATGTCCTTAGCCTTAGGGGATAGTCCGCTACAGTTGTTGCAAAGGGGATAGTGATCTGGACAAACATGAAATGTGGTGTTTTTTAAATTTTGATATAAACAAACTTCCGCTAATAACACTACTCTTCTATACCTAAAAAGGACAAAACACCAATGTGAATTCTGAGACCTCATGTTACCAAGCAATAGTATTTTTAGTACATCCGAAACATCATTTTAATTGGTCCATAAGTAGTATTTTTAATGGGCCTATTCTAATATCTTAAATTATTCCATATTCACATGTGGATGTTACCTACTTTAGCTGCAATAACAGATTGTCTACATTTGCTGTAAGTGCAATTTACATTAATGCATAAGTTATGGTAAAAGGTGCACGGAAGTGTGCTAAGCCAAGTTCACAACCAGTGTGCATATATTGAAGTGTTTTTAAACATTAAATGGAGTTTACATTATACAAGTTCTAGTAATTTTATTTACATGTTACTAGAACAAACATGGCAAACAGAATTATATCTAAATTCTTGCAATAATCTATTATTGTGAATTGACAGTGCAATATTAACCTTTTACTATAAGTGAAGGGAAATGATGGTTTATAATTTATATAATATAAAAGTGCCAGGTGCAATTATTATTATATTATACCTACAGATGTAAAAACTCGAATAGCTTCAATAAAAAAATTGAACTTTATTACAGTTTATTTTGTGAACTACCAAAGATGTCAAAGTTTAAATAGTAATAACACAACCGTGACTGATAACGTAATTTACACATCTTTGAAGATTTCACACTAATAAAATGTAAAATAGCATTATACTTCTTCCATTTAATATATACATTTTTCCAAACATTAATAATAAGGACTCTCTCATCGACAATGACGCGATATAAAAATCATAATTATTACTAATTACATATTTAAATTCCTTTAAATAGACTCAAATGCACAAAATCATAAGAAATAGTATTACTGGTATTATAAAACCAACATATATTTATTCGTAATACTTTATCACTCTTGGAATATAACTTTTTTTTCTGTCATGTTGTTTTTTTTTGTTAAGATTTGATTCATAATATATAAATGACTTGACTACCTTAAAAAGTAATCTCAATCGAAATTATGAAGTTGAAGGACCATGACAAAACTGTATAATTATTGATCAACATTTTATTGAACTAAATTTTGTATGTGTCTAATATATGTATCAGATTTGTGCGCACATATATGTAGTGAATGTCGATTTGAAATAATGACGAACTCTGATACGCTAGAGGCAACGCCTGCTAACTTTTGATGGAGTTAGAAGTAAGCAGATGGGCTTCACGGCGGGAAGCACTTGCACTCCCAAGTGAAACCTAGAAATTAGGCTTAGTTAAATTTAAGCAATACTCCAAGGATATCCCCATTTGCTACCTTTAAACTCGCACAAAAAGCAGGCATCAACCTAATATATGATATTGTCTCTCTAATTCATTTAATTAAATAATCATTAATACATACTATTTATTATTACATTTACTTAAGTAATTTTATATTTCATTGTAAACATAATTTATTATCGTAATCGTAATAGACATGTAATAGATTTCATTTGATGTTATAATATTAATGTATTTAATATTACTTAGTGTAAGTTCAAAATTAGTTCTGTAAACTGATTAAAGACCGTATACCTACCTACCACATGATTTGTGTCGTTCCCAATGTTCGTGTTTAGTAGTTTCCGTAACTTCATAGTTAAATTATTCATAGATAAGCATAAACGCATATCAGGTAACGATTAAACAACTAAAGAGGTGAGAATTTCTTAAATAAATTGTCTAGAAAGGAAATTGAATGCATTTTGAATAAGTATTTGCTTAATTTCTTATTCTTATACTTAAGTATAAATGTTTCATTAAGATAATTATTTATTTAAAGTACTTAACTACACGGAACTAGTCAGCTATAATTTTGCGCAACATAAATTATTATATTTAGTATTTAATAAACTGTGTTCTCTAATTTAAATTTAAATGTATGTAGTTGCTTAGGATTTTGAGTTCAAATTATGTTGGTGTGGTGTTTGGTTATCGTAAGTTATGTATATTGTAACAGCCAGGGCTTAGGTTCGAGAGCTTCTATGCTAGATCTTTGATGTTGTAACCAGATTGGATTTCAATGGTCATTGGTGAGTCCTGCCTGCCGGCTTGTCTCTGGTTTGCATAAGAGTGCCCCGTGCCAACGCTCTGCGCAACATGCATATAACACAATGGAATGCAAATTATGTGTATGGAACTAGTCAGGTTAAAATGTACCTCTGATTTTTTTTGCTTTTTCATGCGTTGGTTTTCTAGATTTTAATTCTGAAGATTGTCATGTTTGAATAGTTGTCCGAGCTGTACAGTCGACAATAAAGTATCATTGTTGCTCTTTCTGGTTGGCACTAGCATAGGCAATATAATAAAAAAATGATATTTTAATGGAACTTAAAGCATTTTGTTGTTGACTGGCCAGCTATTGATAGTTTAAAATTGTCACGCGTTTAAGGAGTTAGGACATCCATTTATTAATAAATTGTCGTTCGATGTATATTGTGTCGTCCCCGGCTTGAATGAAGAAGCAACAGATTAACCTAAGAATATTGCTCATTAAATCGAGGGTTCCGTACCTTTATACACAATAAAGAATTGGATCCGTTAACAATAATAACCCGAGTCTCCAAAGGAGTATGGTACTTGTTATGTTGACATTATAAACGCACGATGACAAATGCTTTGACGCTTGTCCCGTGTGGTACCTATTTTACTATCTATAAGACCTAAGATTTAAACCAATCCAAACTTTTCCCGTAAATGACTCTTGAACTCTGCGCGTTATCGCTCCTACGGAACTGGTACGGAACCCTTCTCCCATACCTTCATTAAATTTTATACCGCCGCCAATCACCTGACCCATTTATAATTTTGTTCTCCAGATATATTTTATGTTTAGTTTTTGTTGTGTTTAGATTAATTTAATTTAACAATTAACCTTTCGACTTTTTAAGCATCTTGTTGTATCTTAACTTAACCACCTTAATACTTTTGATTATTTTATTTTTTTTGTTCTAAGAGTTGCTGAAACTGATGTGACTGATTATGTTGGGCGCTTCAGTTTTGGCAGTTCTACCTCGGGCAGGTTTGGGTAACGTAAGGTTTTGGCCTAGGATGTAGTTCTAGAGTTATTTAAGACAAAGTACAAATCGCCGATAAATGTATGAGGAAATGCAAACATGTGGACTTGCTTACATTTAATTTTGGAATAATGTCAACGAATGTAATCTGATGTAGGTAATATATAGACATTAAAATATTGACATTAGCAATAATATAAAAAAAATGTTTCATTTAATCCTAAAATAAGCGCAAACGATGCCAATTTTTTATCAAACTTAAAACAACATTTTAACATGTTGAAAATTTAGGTGAATGAACAGAACAACCCTTCGCGTTGAAACGAATCACAAGCAGGCAAAGGCCTCTATTTAAACAAAATTGGAACACCCAGTTTTAAGCTACCAGATTTGCGTCGAGGGTAAAACGATGTCACCCCCAGAGTTCATTGCACCCCTTCAAAGTTCCGCTTGCGCAGTTGCAGGCGACTCCCCTACAATGGGAACAGTTGCCTTGGAAATATTAGTTCCAGCACACGCCAACTTATTTATGAACTGCAATTAAGTGCATGATAACAAGGGACAAAAAAATCAATAGATATTTTTGCGGATGGTGTAGGTTCACTTACACTAACAAAATAGGTTTATTTTTTAACAAAGGGCAAGCCACTCAAAATATTAGGTCTTTTACTTATATGATTTTTTACCTTCCCGATACAGCGTAATAATTATGTATCTGATAGGTAGATTGTATCACAAGAAAGAACCTCGACATTTTGCACAAAGTTGGTATGTAATGTATCTACAATATTTTGTAATTAGCGATCGACTACAGTACTACTATGAAACAGCTTTTTGATAACAGTGAGATATTAATTTAGTTTTGGCAAGGGATGTACCCAACCGCTTAGATGAATGGCATTTCTCCCTCTCGCTCACTACATTTCGGAAAGCCACCCTACCCATACCATACCCATTGACGATCATTGACCTATCTAACTTACGCCCAACGCATACAATAAATCCAAGTTAGCCATTGCTTTGTGCAGGCTAAGACTTATTTACAATAACGATTTCTTCTTTTTTTTAACGATCAAACCATAACGTACACATATAAGTATGTGGTTCTTTATAAAACGTGTTCACCGATTTAATTAGAAAAGTATGTACGGTTTTTGTATCCGCCTTTCATTAAGAATTGTGATCGAACCTGATCAAAATTTCGCTTGCATAAATATTTTCTACATAATTGATATTTCACACAATATTTTTATTTCAGTTCTCGTACTTGGCTCGTTTCCTGCATCTGCGTTTTGTTTTCAGCGGATCGGTTCATCGGATGAAAGCTGGGTACACACCGGCCCAACGAAAGCCAACGAATGAGTTTCGGTAGTCCTGTCTGGACGGCTTAGCGAACGCCAACGTTCGATCGTTGGCGTGTGCCGGCGATATCCGACGCGTGGCGGTAACATCAAAGGAATCATACCATTACTTACATCCAACTCAGTGTGGATGGTCGCCGAAGGGCAACGAACGAACGCTCAGGCAGGCTCAGTTGAATCGAAAGAGCGTAGCGTGCAGATGTTTGATTTATCCCTCTCGTACACCTCGTCTATATTTCACGCCGTAGGTATACGTCACTGAACTTCACTGAAGTATGGATAAATCCATAACCGGCATGAATTTTGTCTGTATGGGCCATATCCCTTTGTATTTCTTTGAAACAAAATTTACAAAAAAAAAAAGTGACATTAGCTTGGCTTCGGATTCGGACCTCCGCTTGATATTTTCTCGGGAGTGAGTTTTAACATTCAACTCAAGGAAATTGTGTAAAATACAGAGGTATACCTGCGTGAGCTGCATGAAATGAACGAAAAACTTGAATAATGACGGATGCACAATTCTGTTTGGAATGGGATTCCCACAATAAGAATATCTGCACTGGTTTAAGTTCCCTTCAACAAGTAAGTTTTACGTATTTTTACCGGAAATTCCTTCAGATTATCCCGAAAATTATACTTAGCTTAGCCTGTTGTTTATCACATGCTTTTATAATAACATTAAAACTACGTATTACCCAGAATACAAAGGCGCGAAATACTTTTTTATGTATACAATTGCTTGTTTGGAATGTCTACAAACGTAACCGTGTTTTGGAACATTATATTCGGTTGTACATGTAATTAATGACGCTACACATAATCATGAAACTATTATCCACATGGGGGACGGTTTTTGCCCATTTCTTAAAGCAAAAACAATAACGATCTTGTAATGTTTATAGAACAAATATCTGTCTATTGCAGAATGGTGAGTTCGTGGACATGACCCTAGCGGCGGACGGGCACCATGTCAAAGTACATCAGATGGTCCTTGCCCTCGCTAGCCCATACATAAAGGAGCTCATTTCTTCTGCCAACTGCCCACATCCTGTTATATTCTTGAATGTAAGTTACTTTTGTTATTTAGTTACACAGTGAATCTTGGTTGTAGAAACTAGAAATGCCATCAATATTTGGTTACTATTTGCTATTCAGCCACTTGGTATTCATGTCCAAACCAAATTATGAAAAAAATCACACATGTTAGTTGAAAATTTACATATTCTACCAACAAAACCCTGAGTAAGTAAATTGGTATGAAGGAAAACATTATTTCAGTGTTTATTGAAAACTACAGATTGTGCTTTTTCTCATATTTTTTAACAATTCCTCATGTTTTCCTCCACACTACTCACACATACTACCTATACAATGAGTCAAGTCACAATGTGTCGCCAGAGCGAATATTTGGTGCTTCAATTAAGACCTCTGTTAAATTGTTGGTATTTGGCAAAATCAATTCATACTTTGCAACTCAGAGTAACTCTAGTAGAAATAACCTAACCAACAAAAAGGCAGAACCGGTTTTGATAAAACATGTCTAAAAACCATTGCTAGAAAACCTGCTTTCAATTAAAAATAACACTTTCGAATCGGTCCACCTGTTTAAGAGCTACGGTGCCACAGACAGACAGATAGACACACATAGCAGTCAAACTTATAACACCCCTCTTTTTGCGTCGGGGGTTAAAAACTCTTAAATTATAAGTTTTGTACCCACAGTTTAATTTAGTATAGAAATAGAAATAAACTTTATTGTATAACTGTGTATAGTAGGAATTATTTGAGCTGTCCCGATCTCGATAGCAGCCAGCCTTACGAACAAAGTCATTGTATTCTATTGTGTCCTTAAGTGCATAATCCTCAGTTTAAAATGAAATGAATATAAGATCTCATTGAAATATGACTTTATTATTTTAAATGAAACTTTGTTGGCAGATAGTTTTTTTCTAAATTAAATGCGTCATAGACAAGCAGTCTCCTGGAAAAGTATTATCTGCGAACATGTATTTATTTTAAAATGCACTTTCTGCTCAAGACAATAAAGTCGTTATTTCCATGAACAATTTTATTTTATATTTCTGTTAATTTTAAACTGAGTATTATGCGGTTGCTCTAACATGTCTCTATGATGTTTAATGAGTGCCCATGTTTCGCAGCCATATGTCATGCAGGGTAGGATGCAGGTGTTGAAAACTCTTCGTTTTATTGTATAGCTAAGTTCATGTTAGAGCATTGCCAAAGAGCAATGGAGAGAAGCATGATAGGAATTAGACGCCAAGACAGACACAGAAATGCATTTATAAGATCTAAGACAAAAGTAACTGATGTTCTCTATAAAATAGATCAATTGAAGTGGAGGTGGACTGGGCATATGTTGCGTGACATGCAGGAAAAATGGAGCAAAGAAGTCACACACTGGTATCCTAGAGATGGCAAGAGGAGCAGAGGAAGACAACATATAAGATGGGAGGATGAGTTAAAGCTAACGGCAGGCCCGAACTGGAGGAGGGTAGCCAGGGATAGAAAACAGTGGAAAATGTTAGAGGAGGCCTTTGTCAAGCGACACACTGAGCTTAGAGATATTCTATAACAATACAACGGAGGAGGATGAGCTCAGGATAAAAAGGCTAAATAGATAGATAGATAGATAGATAATGCGGTTGAGGGCACAATAGAATACAATGGGTTTGTTCGAAAGGTTGGCTGTTAACAAGATCGGGGCACCTGAAATAATTCCTACTATACATACTAGGGATTACAGGAGATAAAACACCATCATCTTCATATCAGCCGTAAGACGTCCACTGTTAGACATAGGCCTCTGTCATTTATGTATTATACTTCCAACTGCTTTAGTTGGAAGCGGCTTGCATCCATCATGAACCTGCGGCTTTAACCAGGTCATCTGTCCATATTGTTGATAGATGTCCTACTCTTCGCTTGCAGATACTTGCAGATGCTAAAGCCTTCATATTATTGAATTACAGAAAGTCTCATACAAAACACTATGCTCCATATTGGAGTACATCTACACTGGGCAGGCTATGGTGGCTGTGGAAGAACTCAATGAGCTGATTGTCGCTGCCAAGGAACTGCATATCAAGGGTTTGGAAGATGTGGTAACTATCTTGCATAATAATGTGGCTTTTTATTTTTACGAGATAGTTTGACTTTGAATGGATATTATGATGTGCAAGTCATGCTTAATTTTGTATAAATCATGTGTTATTTCAGAAATCTGTAGCCGGGGCGCCATCTATTTCTGACTCAGAGCAACCATCGTCATTAGTCGATGAACAGCCACCAGAGTTCCCGGATGTACAAATAAAACTCCAACGTCAAAGTAACATAGCTCCCACACCCGTCGTTTCCAAGCTAACCGCGCTCAAGAGAAGACTTGCTGGTGAGAAGACAACCTCAAATGTGCCCTTGAGGAAACGAAGCTTCCCACCAAAGGACTTGGATTCTGGAACCAATAATGACATGCCCACACATTTGAAAGAAGATGACAGTGAAAATGACAAGACTTTTGTCTATGATGATCCGTTAGATGCTGATGATCGGGACGATGGCGATGACTATTGCATTGAAGAAACACCACCGGTAAAGAAGGTCACCCAAGGACAACCAGACAATGCTCCAAGTAAGTGGACTATATTTTTAGTTAGTAAGACTTTGAATATGAACACTAGGCTCATAAAAGTTACTAAGTTTGGGATCTGCTTACCTGACATTGTTATTACAGTGCCCATTATAGAAGTGGGTCTTTATCAGTGGAGTAGCTAGGTAACCACAGACCCTGGGGCAAAAAATAAACTAGGGCCCCAACTAAACTATTTAAAACTTTTTGTTCCTTATTCCAAATTGTCATTTATAGTTTGTAAGTCAGAGTCCGACAGGCCCCCCGAGCTTGGGAGCCCTGGGGCACTGCCCCGTCTAGGCATTGGTCTTTATGGTATATGGTTATATATAACCTGTAATGATAGTTGCTTGTGTATAAAATCAATAAATTTCTGACTACAATTTTGAAATAATACATAAAATACTAATAGTAGAGTGGTTATGGAACAACCTATAAGATTATTATTTCTGTAAGGAGATTATTTGATATATTTTGACCGCGTACCTTACGTAGTGCGATTTCCGTGGTGCTCGGAAGGCTCCTTAGAAGAAGATAGTCTGATTATAACACAATCAATTGCCCAATATTGTACATGCACACAAAACCCTCGATGCATGCGTGAGTCTAACTGGCATTCGACTAGTTCTTTTTTCAAATGTGTTATTTCAGATTTATCTTCCAACTAATTTATTTACTAGCTAGGTACATGGACAAGTAATGAAAATAAAACTGTAATGTAATAATAGTATGTTGTCCTTTATGCATTATTTTATTCCCTACCAAAAGATTTAAATTATAAAAAACAGTAATAACTATTGAAATTAAGTATTACATTATTAAATGTCTTCAACATTTAAATTAAAATGACGAAGTTCTGTGTCTAATGGATTCTATTCATCGAGTATTGGATATATTTTGAAGATTTTGAATGAAAATGCATACAACAATGTAAGTACAAATCCAAATACAAGATTAAACTTTTACTAAATATTTTCAGGTGAAGTTGATGTTAGAGTTAGACCTTGAAAAATATTGTAAACATGTAAATTACAATCTTCAAAATAACATGCAATAGTCGATAATCTGTATATCCAAAGTGTTTATTTTAGTTATTTCCTTTTGGTTGTGCTCTTTTTTTTAACTAACCTCAACTTCACCCTATTTGTCCCAGCTTTTCTAACATTTACCTTTGTTTTAGTGTCCGTGCAATACACATTGTCAAATCAAGGCTCGCTGCAACTGATCCTGAATAGATTTGTGTACTCGCTGTATTACCAGTACCGGGATAAAAGCAGACAGTGGAGGTGCATTGACAACAGAGCCAACAAGTGTACAGCTTCTGTCTTCACTAAGGACAATATCGTGATGAGAAGGTGAGTCTATTCCAGCAATAACAGCCACGTCAGTCTTTACATACTTTGACAATAGCTTGACAATAGTGATTACTAAGCTGAGGTCCTAGATGTGATCCCAGGCTGGGGCAGATATGTATGAAAAATACGAATGTTTGTTCTCGAGTCTTGAGTATCTTATTTCCATTGAAGTATGTATCTGTAAGTATGTTTAATGCCAGGGTACTGGCCTCCTTTCAGAATGAGAGGGCTTGAACCATTGTTCCCATGCGAGCTCAATGCAGATTGACTTCACTCGCATACACTATTGAATAAATTGAATTATTGCACAGTTTCGTGCAGGTTGCCTACCCTATGTTTTCTTTCACCGTAAAGCTCATGTTAAATTGCAAATGTAATTTCAAACTAAACAGTCAAACTACACTGGTCCACCACTAAGATTTTTTATATTACAAACAAAACTAGCTGTTCCATTATCCCGCAGGAATTATCGAACTCAGGGACTCAAACTATTTGTAGGTAGATATACCGAATTTCGTCTAGTTAAATCATTTCAGCGGTTTAGACGTGAAATGGTAGCAACTAACAAACAAACAGACTTACTAATTTAATTAATTGTTTAATTTTTTTTTTCTTATTTTTTACAGAGTTGGAGCTCACACTCATCCGTTCCACGACAAGACCATACTGAAGAAGGTTCGCGCCGGCACCGTGTTCTCTGCGCTGCAGGAGGCCGAGGCCAAAACTACTAAGCCGCCGCGAATGACGCACTCGACGGACAAAAAATAAACATAAATACAGCCCACATTAGACCAGCCTTGTTTTATTACAAGCGTTTGTAGATCCAGTGAATAATGTTTTTCCATTTGTCGGATAAAGGCGCGGCCAAACCGCTGCTTAAAAAACGGTGACGGCACGGATTCGCAGTGACGCACCGTATGCACACCGTTTTTATCGCATGCTCTCCACACCGCTGCTTAAAATACGGAATCGCAGTGACGTGCCGTAAACGTCAGGACTTTACCGAACAAAAGTCTTGACGCTTACGGCACGTCACTGCGATTTCGCACCGTTTGCATATTTTAAGCCGTGTGGAAAGCATGCAAAAAAATGGTGCGCACACGATGCGTCACTGCGATTCCGTAACGTCACCGTTTTTTAAGCAGCGGTGTGGCCGCTCCTTAGGGCAGCTTTTCAACCAGAGATGTGCGAGGATGTGTTGCGAGGAATGTGCTTGTCATGAACCAATAGAAACGCTTCATTTATCCAGCCTCGCTCACCGCAGCTCTAGTGGAAACAGCTCGACGGAGGGAGGTTTTTGTATACTATAACAAGAGAAGGATGTGTGCGAGGAAAGAACTCAGTCACTAATAGAGCGGCTATACTTCGTTTTTTTGCATTAGAAAAAGGGTAAACAATCTTGACGAGTCTTTTTATTAAAAAAAAAAAAAAGTTTATTTCTTGATACCAAACCGTGTAAATGATAATATGTCCTTGCTAATTGTTACATATTTGCTGTGACTTATTTTTCAAGTGTTTTTCATGTCAAGATCGCTTACCTTCTTTCTGATGCTAAAAAAAACGAATTATGGTCGGCTCCCGCTACACGCCCTCGCTACGCATCCTCGCACCGCTCAGCTACCTTTCACATCTGGTGAAAACATTCACGTTTCACATCCTTGTACCGCTTAAGCGCAAGCCACACGGAAGAGACGCAGGCGCGCGTGTTTGCCCCTTGAATCAGTTCATGCTAAATGTATTGGGAGGGTGCGAAGTACTAGGTGGGGGTAATGAAATCTATCGCAGCGCTCATAGTGGCCAAAAGAAGAAATAATGTAGGCTCTGTCATCTGTCATACTCATGAATCTGTCATTAACAAAGCAATTTGTATAGACTTTAACTACCTAATTTTAGTAATAGATGTTTGTGTTATGATGTGAGCTTGAATTATTGAACACTGTCCCTGTTTTATTCTTAATTCCTCTACATCTCGGACATGTCCAGCAACAATTTTCCTTATGAAACGGTTTGTGGTTGAAATTTTATATTGAATGATACTCACAAAACCGGTCTTCAATATGATACTCATTTTGATCTGAAAACGATATTTAATTTATTACCAGCGATATAAGAACAATTATATAATTTTACTATTATTCAAAGAAACCAATAAGAAAGCTTTATTTTTTCGTTTTACAGTAAAAGTACAACTAAACATGAAGTAAACAAACCCTGACATAACGAAAATAAAACACACTTTTTGAATAAATTTGACTTACCACATTTAATTTTAATGACCAAAAATGAATTAACAACCTTTTGTCCACCCAAATCACGGTATCACAATAATTTTGTATTATAAATTAATACGCTATAGGTTTAATTTTTAACAATTCAATTTTTGGGATAATATGGCCCCATCGATCCATGCGATGATTCCGCCAATGTCGTGGTTAGATAAGATACGGCCAAAAGACTTTACCCTTACTTTAGTCTTGTTGTTCGGTAATACTGCCAGTTTCGGTGGTGTATTAGCCAGAACCCATCTACAACAAACATTGATTTTTGTCACAATGTCGCGATGAAATTTGAAAACGTCAGAGCATCAGAGCCAAAAAAGTTGCGGACGCTAGATGGCGCTGATGTCGTGATCAAAGCCAATAGAAACGTCGCGATCCAAAGCACAGAAGAGACGTGCTGGAGACGCCCTTGCCCCGTCCGCGACGCGCCCCCGACCCATACGTCTCTTCTGTGTGGCTTGCGCATTAGTTACCCCGCACATCTCTCATAGAAACGCAGCCTAAGTTCGTATCGTATCGTCCCTCTCACTCTCGTATTAAATAATATTAGCGAAAGCGGGACGGTACGATACGAACTTCGAGTTTCGTAGTAGCCCAGCAGCTTCAGGAAGCTAGTAGAGATAAATACGAACATTTCCGACAAAATACGATGGCAAAACATTATTACTACATCTGTATTTACTTTTAGCTGTCCCGGTGTCTGTGTGTAAATAAATCTTGCAAGTTTTTGATCCACTTACAGTAATCGGATTGATGTCAAATTTGACATACTTATGTAAGTCCATTGACAATACAATAGTCGGTAGTGGAACTCCGGTGGTCCCGCCGGAATCTTCTCCACTGGAAGGAACTGCTCAATGAGGGTTATCGCGTATGAATTCGCCGCTAGAGGCGCTAGTGTAGCGTGAGGTCTCCGAAATGTCCAATCTCATAGTTTTGGTGAGCTACGCGGGTTTATTTATAATTAGAATAATTTGTGAATATTTTGCATTACCTGAAATTAATTATGGCAATTATGCGTTACGGGGCAATGAATGTCTGTGTTTTGAGACAGTTTTGTCTTTCGGAAACTTTTGTCCTCCCTTTTTTTCCGAACAAAACGGGACTACGCAACACTGTGGTTGCTCGATATTTTATGGTACGGTTTTAAGGTGTATTAAATATTATTTTAATCTAAACTTTGTTTTCACGCCCGTAATAACAGACTTTGAAAGCCACACTTAAAAACCTCACGCAACACTGGCGCCATCTAGAAAGACAAAAAACGATAGCCCTCAATTGTTAATGGCACAGACGCGAAACTTTGCATCCGCCTTCAATTTACGAATATTTTGTAAAACAATGTGTTTATATACTATAATACGCTCTGTTGCTGCAGCCAGTGCTCGTATGAGAACTCTATGCATGAACGTACTACCCAACGGGACCGAGTACTCTGAAAATTCGTATTTACAAAAATGAACCATATTACAAGGAAATAAAGTATTTTTTTCCATAGCGCCTAACATAGAGGCTTATCCACGATGAGAGGATAGTTACAACCGATGCCATTGTCTCGTTCTTTCATCTTGCCAGCCAATAAAATACCATTATTTAAATTCTAACGACTATGTTGACCATGATTTTTGTATTGTGTGTCATTATTGTAGTACTACTATTAATAAAGTAGCTGACACAATATTAGTTGCCGAGTAGTCAATTTAGTTTAGAAGATAATTATATTTATCGGTAGCTGAGTTATGTTAATTATTGTTCGTAAGTTGGCGGACGATTTTTCATAACTTGTTGATATTGTAAAGATGGCATATTGCCTTGCATAAGCAATTTTATTAACACGTTACTTCAAAAAAGACTTTCCGTTTCAGATTCCAAAGAAAACTTTAGTCGCTGCACTTATTATTTCACATTAATAAATTGATCCCTTGTACTATCTCTATTATTTATTTCGTATCCATCCCTAATCCCTCAGAAATTTTCCATAGCTAATGAAAAACTTCAGCGATTTGATTATAATAAACAATAAGCGGGAAGATTGAACTTGCGTCACAAAAGTCTTAGGTATGGTCACCCTATTGAAAGGGACAAAGGGCATCGGTGCTAGCTATCTCGTTCGTCGTGTTTTTTTAGCTCCAAGTGCTCGGACCCGTTTAGGTAGTACGTCCATGACTCTATGCTTGATAGCACAGATACGAAACTTTACATGATCCAGGGTAAAACCTTAAAATAATCGATTCAGCATGATTTCCTTGACAAAAGTATGGGATATCAACATGACAGTAAATAGTAGCACAAAGGTTTTACCGTGGTACATGATTCAATTTATATGACAGTACGTTTTACTGTTCAGTTTTTACGACAAAACGCTATGTGTTAAGAGTGTTAAGAGATAAGACATGAATTGGCAACATATTTTTAGTTTTAATCATGTTAACTGGAATGTTTGTGAAAATAAATTTAATAAAAAAAAAAATCTTTTATTTAAATGCTTTAAAAGAAGAAAATGAACTTTAAATTAAATCAAACACATTTATCGACACCTGCAAGAAAATACATTTTACATTTCATGCGCCGCCGTGTACATTATAATCAACAAAGCTAAAAATAAATAATTTTATGATTGTTTTGTCACAAATACATATATTACGTTTAGAAAATTGTTTTGTAACTCAGACATACAATTCTCTTTTTAAGTATTCAATGTTAGTATAATAAGGAGTTATGTCGAGGAAAAAAATTGTAAATAGTAATACGTTTTTTTCATGCCATTGCGACAAAAGGACTGTGGCGTAACTAAAGTTAGTATTTTATTCACCCCAGTGCATTCTTACTTACAATGTTTTTCCATGCTCTAATTTTTAAACGCAAAGGAGTTGAGATACAATGATAAGAGCTAAAAAAAGATAATTTTATTTCTTGCAAAATCACGATTGTATGTCAAAATGAACAAAATAATGGAATCCTAGGTCGGGCTCGTACCGGCAGGGCTACTACGAAACTCGAAGTTCGTGTCGTGCGGTCCCTCTGACACTTATACTGTTTAATACAAGAGCGAGAGGGACGGTACGATACGAACTTCGAGTTACGAGTTTCGTAGTAGCCTTGCTGGTTCAACGAATATCGTTGGCAACACAGCGCGGTATTAATGCGGCGGGTATTTTCGGTACTTTGTACCTGATGCGGGTCGGGCTGGGTTTGACATGCGCAATAAAGAAAAGCGTTTTTAATTGAGCCAGTTGTGTGTGTATTTCTTGTTCATAGTTTAAGTTACCTGGCGAAACTTGTTGTGGATTAAGTAGTACCTATTTGTGGATTTATTCTTTATTACTTAATTAAATTGTAGACAATCTATCGTTGTTTAGGCTAGAATTGTCATGGCATGTTTGTGATTTTATATATCTAATTTATTATCTTATTTTTAGACAAAAAGTGAGTTACGATGATATTCTTTGCAGGTGTCGTTATTACATTAGGTTCAAAGCTTCGAGAGATTAACTTCTGTAGATAAACAAGAATACAATTTACATTAGTACATTTTTTTAAGTGGCTATAATACTATAAAATATGCAGGATGAGTGACTTAACACTTTATTATGTAGCTTTAATTTTTGTCTGTTTTATCCTATTTATAGTTTCAATAAAAAAATATTATATTAAATATATTGACCCGGATAACTCACCTCTTAAATCGAGTTTAGCTCGACATGTTTCGGGCTAATCCGTAGCCCTTCGTCTTCGGAGCAACGCGTCTCAGCGGCTGCTGCAACACGCGCACTGCGCCGCTCTCCGGGTCAATATATTTAAGATGAGTGAGTCTCACGGTTTCATGTTCAAAATAAATTATTATTCGAAACAGCAAAATAAATAACCTCAAAGACGTGGTTTCATTGCTTGCTTTCCCATCTGCCTGAGATCATGGTTTAGATTAGATACTCCATTCCCGCACAACACGTGCGATTCGATACAACATAGTCGAACGATGTAACTAGGCCATGAGAGGTTGTGAATTCATGATTTAATTTTCATAATCGCTAAGAATTATTCAAGTTAGTCTACTGCTTTAACACACTTATGTTTTATTGAAAGACCATTAAATACAGTCTCTCATTGTTCTAGACATAGAGTGCTCTCTCCAATACACGATATCGAATCAAGGTGCGGTACAGCTCATTCTGAACCGGTACATGTATTCCCTAAATTACCGGTACCGGGACAACCGCAGGCAGTGGAAGTGTTGTGACGGGAGGGACTACAAGTGTCCCGCTAAAGTCGTCACTAAGGACAACATAGTTTTACGGAGGTAGGTAGCAGCGCCATCTAGTTGACGCCACATTGTCGCATGAAACTTTATGACACGTTCAAACAGCGCATGAGTCTCGAAAATTTTATTTTATCCGAAGCTAACTAAAAGTCATTAATGAACTAAAATAATTTCCTTGCTCACCCGCGACCTTACGATAGCACATCGTAAGGCCATCGTAGGTCGCGGGTGAGCAAGGAAATTATT